>NW_024962326.1:19500-115651 GCF_019238085.1 Lagopus leucura | reverse complement strand
AACCATGCAATAATTACGCATGCATGACGACTCACCAGCCCAGCGTTGACCTCCCACCTACCTTGCCCTGGGTCATGGCACCTCACTAAGGTGCTGCCAGACCCAGAGGGAAGGGACAGAGCCCCGCACTGAGCCCCTTCTGCTCCCTCTCGGAGTGATTTGGGGCTGCCTGCAGCCACTGCAGCTCACACTGATGCCTTCACCTTCTAGCAATATCCACGGAGCAATGGGAGCTGGAGAGAGGACCGTACCATTCCCAGCCTGCAGCAGAGGGGGAAGCTGGGAAAGAAACAGCTCAAAATGAGGGCAAGCACTCACTGGCAAGCGAGGGGGGGATGCACACCAGGGAGGATGCGTGCGGAGGCAGCAGTTGGGTGGGAAGCAGCTGCCTCAGAGATGCTGAGCTCGGGGCAGGTATTGCAGAGGAGAGGGAGATGCAAAGGATGCTGCGTTGCTGCAGCATCACTGCTGTGTGCCAGCCCCCAGCTACGGGCTGAGGAGCAACAGCCAATGGGCCCTGCTGTATCCAGGTATGGGGCAGCAATGGGGCAGAGGAATGCCAGAGTTGATCTCTCCATCACAAGAGCAGCAGGAAGGAATGGTGCACAGCCCTGCGTCCCTCCCTGGCCCTTTGTAGGCTTTGCACAGAGCAGGGCAGAGGCTCATTTCCCCCCCTTGCATTGCCCTCTCCAGGGAGCTGGAGGTGTCTCATGTGTGTGCATCAGCCCCACACAGCCCCCACCACTGACAAATATTATTTCTATATCCCATCCATGAATGAAGGAGCTAAATGGGGTGCCCGGCTCCCAGCACATCAAAAGCAAAGGGCACTGAGCAAAAGAGATTTCCTTTCCTTGGAAGGGGTCGATGGAAGGGTTAAAAGAAAAGCATGAGCTGGAAGTGAAGGAATGCGGCCCAGCAATGTACAGCTGGCACCCATACAGACCAGCCCAATCAGCTACTCAATCAGATTACCGCAAAGACTGCAAAAACTTGTCAGGATCATTCAGAATCAATTAAGTGCCCGTTAACCACAAGCTCCTCAAGGGCTTTCTTTCTGCTGGGGTTGAGCAGAGGCATAGAATTGGGCAGGTCCAAAGCTAGGGCTGGAAACCTGAGCCAGAGGGGTCAGGACTGTGCTGCTGCAGCTGAGCATGAGGAAGCGGTGATGCTCAGCTCAGTGACATCACCCTCAGTCCCCATCCAAGATTTGGGGACAGAACCTCCAGGTGACACGTGGTGAGAAAGCAGATGCATGTTTTCTTAATGGACCCCAGAGGGGTTCACCAGCTGCAGCCCCCAGCCCAGCCAGATTCCTCCATGGGGCACCACACACTCCATCCCAACCTGAGAATGCTTCAAAGAGCCACAGCACTGAGGCTGGAGGAAAAAAAGCTCTCAGCAGAAAAAAAAAACAAAAAACAGATGGCGTTGCCCACAACAACAGCCTCCCACTAAATAAAAAGCAGCAGGGAATGGAACCACCCCCCTCCATTGCCCATTGTCTAAAAGGGCCAT
Source organism: Lagopus leucura (assembly GCF_019238085.1). Classification (NCBI taxonomy): domain Eukaryota; kingdom Metazoa; phylum Chordata; class Aves; order Galliformes; family Phasianidae; genus Lagopus; species Lagopus leucura. Next base: position 114,133 of record NW_024962326.1, on the reverse strand, counting down.
TCCCACCCCAGAGCTCAGTCTTCCCTCGTGGCACAGCCCCAGAACCAATCTGACACCAGCAAGAGTTGTTGTCACTGGGCTCTGAAATCCATCGTGCCTTATTCCAACCACGAAATGAGCTGGGGGAGCCTACAGGCTGCAAGGCTTTAAGTGGCTCCATTTCTACCACAAAATAGCAGAGGAAAAGCAAATCCCTTCAGCCTTCATGAGAAGCATCCTCTTCCTCCAGAACGAGCTGCTTCCAACTTGATTCCTTGCTTTCCAAGTTGGAAGGGCTCAAACACAGCAAAGTCCCACCATGAAGGTTATTTTCTCCAAATATTTGCCATTCCCCACTCTCACAGATTCATAAGGAGGATAAATGCAAACAAGACCTATAGGTGTCGAGCACAGCATCCCTGCAACTGCTCAGCATCCTCAGCATCGTGCTGCAGCTCCCCACCAAGTGCTGGTCCAGCACTGAGCCACACGAGGCAGCTGTTTTCCTGCACACACGCAGCTTTCAGGCTCTATAATAACAACACAAAAATGTATCTGCCAAGGTCACACCCCGCCAAATCCACAAGGGATTCTGCAGGGATTACAATAACTTCGCTGAACACTCAACCGCATCAAAAACAGCGTGAAGAAAACCAGATGGGATAATTATGGGATCTGCTGCATCAACACACACCATGGCACACCCAGGAGCAAGTGTGTTTTCTCCTATTCCCAGCAGGGAAAAAGCCCCCACTAGCAACAAACGCTCTGACATTGCCTTCAAAAAGAGCCAGAAAAACAGGAATTTACTTGAGGCTTTCAGGCTGCTGAATTATCCATGGATTATTAATGCTAAATCCTGCTGCTCGGTTTGGTTCCTGGGTGGGAGACTGACAGGCACGTATGGAAAGTAATCTGAAAGGGTAATAGAAAAAAAATCCACATGTGCTTGAGGGTCTTTGCCCCGTCATTATCAGCACTGTCAGCACCCAGGCAGAGCTCCCTGCTGACCACTGATCCCATGTGAGCTGCCCCAGAGCTTCACCTCCACGAGAGGTGCAAACTGGGTCCTGGGAGTCAAACACCAACCCCTCCTTGGCAGCTCAGACCTTCGTCTCTTCTACAGAACCCTTCAGGTGAAATAGCCCTCCTCCTTGCCCAGGCTCAAAGAGCAAAGAAAACTTCTCTTTACTACACCATCTAAGGAGCTGAACAAACCAAAGCTATTTGGGACAGGCTCTCCCCACTGGCTTTTGCAGAGAACACAACTCTGCAACCTAAGCTTTGATACCCAACAGCTCTTCACCATCCCCATTATACCATCAATTCTTTGTTGCCTGTAAGGAAATCCCTACAAAAGCCCTGCTGATCACAACACTAAGTGAGAATTAGGCCCTCCTTTTAATTAGAGCAGGCTTTCAATGAGTTGTTGGGCAGCACCTGGGGGTCATCATCTGATTGACTCCCACTGCTGCTTGCAATTGTTGCCCATGCCATGGGTTTGAGGCAATGCCGGGGACTGGTGCACCCTGTTCTTCTCAACCCCGTGATTGTTGCGTTCACTGAATTACAGAAAACGGCGATGAGGTTAAAAAATAAACGGAAATGAGATCTGTGATACCCACAAACCACGTCAGCGAGAGTAACAGCACATGTGCGTTCACCAGCCAGCAAGATAGATAAACACGAGGGCAGGGCACTCCCTGGGATTACGCTGTTCAGCCGTTCAGGAGTGCACTTCACTCATCACCCCCAGAAGAACATGTTCTTAGCACCATCATGTGCATCAAATACTTTTAAACGAAAGCAATTGCACAAATACGTCCGTGCTGGGAGTGGGGGAAGAGAACAAGTTTGGGTGATGCATGGAGTGACGCCCTCATGCTGTGTGCAGTGTCTTCTTTAGAGCACAAGGAATGCACTATATATAACATAATCCAGGGATGTGCATGCAGATTTTTGTAATTCTTCAGAGCCCTTGGGATAAATGGTCCGTGACACTGAGGTGATGCAGTGGTCTGACATCCAGGATGTCTGTTCTCCCAATTAGCGGGGAGAAGAGATGAAGAGAAGAGAGGTTTGGGCAACTTTGCTGCATCCCAGAGTTCTGAAATTGGCCACAAACCCACATTTGTTGGTGCCATCCTGGGAGGAGTCTTTGCACTGGGAGCTCAGCCTCAGCTGGAAGCTGAGGAGTTTCCCATCCTGAATTACATCATGGGAGTAGCTCATAACACGTTCATGCTCCAGGCCCACAACATTGGCCTCTTTGCCTATATTCTGAGCAAGCATCTTTGCATTTCCCCATGGCTGCAGAGATCCCAGGGAGCCACTTCCCCTTTTTCCTTCTCCTCCCAAAAGCACATCTTTCCCATCACATTCCTGCACAGGTCATGCTGTGCTGGGAGATGGGTGCCTGCCTTGCTTCTCCTCAAAGTCATCCCTCTCTCTGTTCACTATCATTCTGTGCATTCTATGGGCTGTGAGCAGGGCTCCCGTGCTCTGCAGTGCCCTTAAGCAAGAGATTTGCTGTCCTGGTGTGTGCTCTTTGCATTTTCCCCATCACTGGATTTTCCCCATCACTGCTGTATGACAATGGTCCCCCAGTGAGCCCTGGCTCCTCCCAGGTTTGCACTGCAGCCAATTCATAAACTCCATTCAACCAACAAAAAGAAACACAGCTCCTTGGGCAGCTCCATCCCACCCAGAGAGAGCAATGCTCCCCACATACCTAGTTTGTCCAGCACAGTCCTGGAGGAGCTGCCAACACTGCTCCCCGATTTGCATGCTATGTGGATCTCCAGATCCCACCCGTGCAGACGTAAGTGCAGAAGGAAGTCTCTTCAATTGCCCACCTATTTAAAACAAAAGGAAGAACAGTAGTAATGAAACCTACTCCAAATTCTTTCTACCAGAGGGCTGTAATTCACCCTGCTGAAAGCTCAATCTTTGCACCGCACCCAAAAACCCTCAGAGGAATCGAGTAAGTAACCACAAATAAAAATATCCCAAGATGAGCCTTTATTCTCCGAAGTGGAAGAGAGCCAGAGGCCTTATGAAACCAGCTCTGTGGTTCCCTTCTTATTGCTTTTTTGGCATGGATGTTGGTATCTGCATAGCACCATAGATCAGGGAGAGAAAGAGGCACAGGAGGGAAAGGAGGACGAAGGGCGATGGGCAGCCAGCCAGAAAAGGAGGATGGGAGAGGGAAGAAATACAGCACTCTCCTTTGCAAAATTAAATGCAACTTGTTGCATCTTTTCCAGTCAGTGTGTGCTTTCAGTAAAATCAGAAGATTTAGGAGCAGACTGGGGTCTGCCCGAGGAGTGGTGATCACAAACAGGGAGGCTGTGCAAAACCCAGCCTTGGTGGAAAGCACCAACAGCCAACAATGAACACCACTGAGATTTTCCTCAGGTGGCATCAGATACATCTCAATGTTCTGCTCCTATCCCTGCCTTTACCACCTCTTAAATATAGCATAAATCTCCATTTGATATGCAAGAAATTCCCCGAAGCTATGCAGACACCATAAAAAGCACAGAAGTATTACTTCATATGAAGATGACCTTCACCAAAGCTGCTCTCATTTTGGGAGATTCATGAAGAGGAATCATAAAGAAATTGGGGAACTCACACAGCACCCTAACCCTCTTCCAAGTGCTCTGGCAGAACAGATGAATGGTTTCTGTCCAGTCATAGCCCTAGCATGGATAATTTCAGGCAAGTGGGTCCTCATGGCCCTTGACCAAAGCCAAGCTCCCCACAAGACCGCTCTTTCCAGCATGATGTGGGGCCAACCATCCTGTTCACTGCTGCACTGCTGGTTTCCCAAGGCCGTGTGAGATGGGAAGCCACATTGTTTGTTAACTGTTGAGCAAGTTCTGCTAAAAAATCCTTTGGGCAGCAAGCTACAAGATACTCCTGGGTGGAGGACATGCCTGCTGCTGTTGAGACTGTTGAGCATGGACCTCTGTGCTCTACTAAAACAGAGGCAGAAGCAGCTTCGAAAATGTTCCTGGGTTCTAAATGACTTCTCAGGTTCACAGAATCAAGGAATTGTTAAGGTTGGAGGAGCCCTCCAAGACCACCCAGTCCAATCCCAACCCACCCCACCATGCCCACTGACCATGCTTCCAAGTGCCACATCTCCACAGTCCTTGAGCCCCTCCAGGAGCAGTGCCTCCACCACTCTTCTGGGCTGCCTGTGCCAACACATCACCACTCTTTCAGAGAAGAAATTGTTCCTAATATCCAACCTGCACTTCCCCTAGCACAACTTGAGGCTGTTCCCTCTCATCCTAATGGCTGGGAGGGATTTGATGCAATCTGACATCACATCTGGCTTTATCTCCCTAGCTACTGCACCGGAACCTGAAAGTGATACTTCTTTTCACCAATGGGCACAACATGCATCAGCACTGCGGTCCCTGAGGAGAGATACTGAGATTGTAGCCTCTTCCTAAAGGTCGTGCTGGCAGACTCACCCCTGCTTCTCTCCCAGCAAAGAGATTGCAGGCAAAACGTCCTGCAACACAGGCAAGAAGTCCATACACAAATTGGTGCCCACAACACTGCTGGTGAGAAAACATCTGTGCTGCAACAACCTCTATAATATCTTACAGCATCTCACATCCATGAGGCTGCAGAAAACAGGATAGGAGGCGATGGGAGGGGAGGTGGAACATCACTTCTAGAGCCACCAGGACAACCCCTGACAGTATCTAGACTTGCATTTAGAACAGTAATAATAATTATCCCAGAGAACCATCTAAAGGCATCTGAATTCAAGGCTTTCAGCCTTGTGATGAAGCTTAAGAAGTGTGCAGTAGACGAATGGACAGTGAGGTGGGCTGAGAGCTGGTGGCCAGCAGAGCTCAGAGGGCTGCAACAAACCGTGCCGTCTGGTAGGAGGCTGTACATAGTGCTGCTCCCCAGTGATGAGTGCAGGTTTCGGTCTTGTTCAACGTCTTCATCAGTGACCTGGATGAAGGACAGAGTTCATCCTCAGCATGCTCAGTGATGGCACAAAGCTGGGAGGAGTGGCTGGGGCAGCAGAAGGCCGTGCTGCCATCCAGTGAGCTGGACAGGTGGAGAGTTGGGTGGAGAGGAACCTGACAAGGTTCAATGTGGGGAATACCTGGGGAGGAAGAACACACACATCAGTCGTGGGTCAGGGGCTGAGCTGCTGGAAAGGAGCTCTGTGGAGGTGTCTTGGTGGTCTACAGTTAGAGCACGAGGCAGCAGTGTGCTCTCATAGCCAGGAAGGGCAATGGTGTCCCAGCTGACCAGCGATTGACCAACAGTTGACCAACAGTTGGCCAAACGTTGACTGTGAGCCAGCAGTGCGGCCTGGTACCCAAGGTGGCCAATGGTTCCCTGGGATGTTCTTGCCAGCAGATTAAGGAGATGATCTTCCCCCTCTGCTCTGCCCTGGGGAGGCCACGTCCCATGTCTGGAACACTGTGTCCAGTTCTGGGCTTCCCAGTTCAAAGCAACCAAGGATCTTCTAGGGAGAGTCTAGTGGAGGGCCACAAAGGTTAGGGGCCTGGAGAATCTCCCATTCGGAGGCAGGCTGGGAATGTTCAGCCTGGCTGAAGGGAGATTGCAGAGTCCTACACCTGGGTAGGAAGAACCATGTGCATCAGTGCAGGCTGGGAGCTGAGCTGCTGGAAAGGAGCTCTACAGAAAAGAAGCTGAGGGTCCTGGTGGCCAACAGGGTGACCATGAGTCAGCAGCATGTTTTGGTGGCCAAGAAAGCCAATGGTTCCCCAGGGGGAAATGCTTTCCTGTGATGCTGTAGGGAACCTTCTTTAGCATTAAGGTTGGATTTGATGACCTCCAGAGATCCCTCCCCACCCCTGTGATTCCATGATTCTGTGAATCAAGCTTGCCATGATTCTGTGAATCAAGCTTGTTCACTTCTCCTTCATGGACTTCTGATTTATATCCAAATGAGGAGAGCCATGCAAGAGTCCGATATTGGATGCTCCATGACTGATGTCAAATCTGTGTCCCCCACTTACACCCTCTGGGAGTCTGGATCACAGATGTGATTTGTTTTGCAAACTTGACACAGCGTTTGCAGTGAAGGGTGACAGTGAGGTCTCTTGCTCGCTCCTGTCACCTGGGGATGATGTTGCAATCTGATTTTAACTGATGTAATACTCATGCCTGAGTAGGTAACACTGAGCACAAATTACTCGCACAGTCTGATAAGACCAAGGGGTCTATCTCAGATCAAAATCTGATGGCTACATGGGTATCCCGATCTATGGCTTTGTTTTATCAATTAAAGGGAAAAAGCAATAATTATTTTCCTACAAACGTTTGTGCAAAGTATGCCATGCGTTGGCCTTGAACTTCATCGCTCAGACAGGAGGAAAATGTTCTCCTTCCTGCACCCCTTAAGAGGTGGTTGAAGGGAGCTCATCCCCAGGCTCAGCCCTCTCTCTGACCTTGCAATGTGCTGGGATTGGCCACATTCCCTCCATGCAGTCCCTTTGCAGAAAAGAAACCGTGATTTCTCCCTCTCCTCATTTCTGTCCATTACGGGACTCATTAGCAAAAGAAAAACGATTTTTGCTTGCAGAAAGGCCAGCAGAGGAATGCAGTGATCCTGCCATGATCCATAACCCAGCTCCACCAACACCAGTCTTGCTATGTACCTTGAACAAAGCCCTGGGCAAACATTCAGGACTGAACCTGCAAGTTCTTAAAATGGGGTAAAAAAATAAAGCAAAGCCCAAGCCCTGTTCCTGGTCTGTTCTCAAGAGCAATTCATTGAAGTCAGTGAAGGAAATCAGAGCTGCATTAATCCCTCTACTTCAATTAAAACGAGAACAATAAACACTGTAAGAGCCAGCAGAAGCTTTTGTATGAATAGGGGTTTAGGCTTTGGCCTGAAATGTTGGAAAAGGTGTTGATTTTCTTTCATTTTACTGTGTCCTTCTGAGGCAACATGACTATGGCAGAATATGATTACTCCTGGTGGCCCCCTGTCCTTGAGGGATACAGACATTATACCCCCATCCTTGGAAAAAAAAAAAAAACCCAACACATCACAAACAGCAGAACCCCTCAGATCTGGGTTGCTAGAAAGTTTTCTCAAGATTTAGTGCTGCTGTGGGTCCTCCTGTGCTTAATACATCGCCATGCATAGTACTTGGATCCTTTGCTGTCTAATAAACAGGGCATTGGGATTCTCCAGTGTCTAATATTTGCTGCACAGATGAGGGTTCATCTGTTAGAGGAGTTGTCTGCAGCCTCTCTCTATCTGCAGAAAAGAGCCAAAAAATGGAAATTAGAGGTCTGGGCAGCACCTTCATCTCCTGCATCCAAGCAAGAAAACCCACACAGCTCTTTATGCAATAAATCTTTTATTCTCTGTAGCTCAGAGGTATTTCAGATGGAATGGAGATATCTGAAGGATGTTTATACTTTCCTGAAAGCCAGGGGAGCAGAGATATCTGAGCCATCTAAGTCACTTGAGAAGTACGCTGTTGTGCAAGCGCGGTTCCCTCGCTTGCAAAACGTTCTTCACAAAGGTGTTCCTGGGCCTTGCTCTGCCATCAGGAGGAGGCACAGTGCATCCCCATCCCCAGGGGAGGGCTGATAGTACCGCTGTGCTCCACGGGATGTGGATTGAAAGGCAAAATAATGACGTTCCCATCTCCATTTCACTGCAGAGCTCTTTGCTGCTCTTAAGGCTGCAACAGCAACAAGGCTTTGTTTCTCCAACCAGCACCAGCAGCTCCAGAAACCCCTCCTTGTTACAAGCAGCCCCACACCAGGCTCTCCAGTCTTCCCCATCTCCCATTCTGTTTTGCAGTATGGAGGTGGCACAGCGCAGCAAGGCAGGAAACACAGATCTGCCTGGATCGCTGCCTGGCAGCAGCAAACCTGGCTCCATTCCGTGCTCCCCCTCTGCAATCCAGATGGATTACGTCCCCTGCAATGCTGGAGCTCTCTCGGTGAAAGCTGGAACGCGTCGCTGCTCTTTGCTGGAATGCAGTGATGGTTTGCTCGGCCCCACAGCAGAGACTGCAGTGACGGAGCTTCCTTTCAGTCCGTACAACACAGCACGTGATGCAACATCAAGCTTCTTCATACCCATTGCACACAGAAATCCCAAAGCACTGGGCAGGCAACAGCTGCAATCAGCCTTCGCATCGCCAGCTGAAAGAGAGGAGCATGAGGCTGTGTCAGGGTTTTAAGTTGCTCAGAGCTAATCTTGCCTGCTTCTCTTGCTTTTTTAATTAGTCTTCATTAAGCAGAGACACATCACGCCTTGCTTGCCATGAATAACTATTAATCAAACAGGGTATCAGCGCCAGGTAATTGCCATATTAGTTATCTGACATTCCCTACGCCACTGGCAGCCTGCACCTGTAATCAGGCCCTGACGTAATGCATTTTTGAGCAATGCTAAGTTTGCAAATCCACCCCAGGCAGAGAGCAGCAGGAGGCTGCAGCCGGGATGTGACCACATTTCTGTGCCTTATCAGCACCCCAAACATAGGCAGCCTCACAGTCTGCTGTATAAGATCTGCTTCACTGCTGGAAAACCAGAGCCTGGAGCCAAAGTCACTTCTTGGCACTGCCAAAGTCACCGAGGAAGTCAGACAGAGGGGTTTTCAGAGGAAGGGGCTGAATCCACATCTTCCATCCTCACCCTGGCCTTGTTTTCTCCACAATTTCTCCTTTGTTAAGGGCAATGTTCTCATCGGAGTCTTTATATGTAAAGAGAGGGCCAGTATTGTTACCCACCTTCTGTGAAGGAAGAAGCAATTTGAGAGATATGGAACATTTTATGCCAACTTTTCACATCCATTCAGTGGCACTCACACAGTTCCTCTGGAGGGGAAATGTTTTGTCTTGCAGCGGAAGCCTTTGTTGAAGCCAAATAGAGGATGAAACGATCCTCTCATCTCCAGCTCTGCCCTGGGGGAGCACTCTTCCCAGGATGGCTTAAGAGTCTGTTAATGAGAGGAAGAAAAAGAGGGAAAAAAGGCCATTTTTGCAGCAAACCAACCTGTCCTTATGGCACAGGGAGCAAAAGGCTTTAGTGATGTGGCCAGTCCTAAGCAATGGAATAGAAGGAAAATGGACTTGCTGAGCAATTGGTGGATGGTTTGATGGGAAGGGACCATACTCTGGAGAGGAAAATGTCAATGGGGATCAACGCCAGGAAGTAAAAAAGTGTTTCTGAGCACCGAGGTGGCCAAACAGTCGAGTTGGTACTCCAGCTGTGAGTGCCATTTTTTTGGACACTAGAATTTCTTTCCTGGCAATCATTTCTTGGGGCTGGTTCCCATTTTTTTGGTGTAGGAAATCTCTGCCTGAGCCATATAATTGTGATTCTCTGAGTTCTAGTAAGTCACATGGAGGTTGGTGCCTCTGTGCATTCGGTTTTGCCTGGGTGTTCAATCATGGCCCCCTTCTCACCACAACCTGAAATTCTCCATACTCATCAGCAATACCCATGGAGTGTATCACTTTAAGCTAATAAAAGCTTAATTGGAAATGCACAACCTTGAGTCGAAAGCACCAACATCAGTCATTGTCCTTAAATGGATATAGCTATAGATACTAAAGAGAGGAGAAGGGAAAAATCTATATGTATGTGATGCAGGATATGAGATGGTCAGCACTGAAACAAGTTGTCCATGAGGCTGGGTGGGTGATGCAGGGCTCCAGCTCAGCTCCACCTTGGCCCTACAGACTCCTCATTCACTTTCTCTTCTCCCCATGCTGCAGGTAATAGGGAGACAGAGCAAGGAGCACTTCCAAAGGCTTGGTAAGAAAGCACTGGGAAGAGGAAACAGCATTTCCTGGCATTGCTCAAGGCTGATTTATGTCCTCCCAAGGATGGTGAGCACTGCATTCCCCAGCTTTAATAGCGGGGGCAGGCTCTGAAGTTCCCTCATCTGGAACACAAATGAAGGAAAGCATCGGGTTTCCCAGGACCACAACCCCACCTCCTTCAGTGGGCAATCCTCCTGCATCCCATACCCTTATATATAGGGCTTGTACCCCCATCATCATCTCTGGACCCAGCAGTGCTACAACGATTGTCTGAAGTCCCTGCAGGCAGGGCCAGTCCTTGCAGCCTCCATGATGTGGGAGCTCCGCTCCGTAGCCTTCACCCGGGCCGTCCTGGCAGAGTTTCTGGCGACCTTGGTCTTCATCCTCTTCGGCCTGGGCTCTGCTCTGAACTGGCCTTCAGCTTCCGCCCCGAGCATCCTTCAAACTGCGTTGGCTTTTGGCTTGGCCATCGGCACGTTGGTCCAAGCCTTGGGGCACATCAGCGGAGCCCACATCAACCCGGCGGTGACAGTGGCTTGCCTCATCGGCTCCCACGTCTCCTTCCTGCGTGCAGTCTTCTACGTGGTGGCCCAGCTCCTGGGGGCCGTGGCAGGGGCTGCCATCCTGCACGAGATCACCCCAGCCGACTCGCGGGAAGGCTTGGCCATCAACAAGGTGAGGCTGCAGCCCATGGCGGGTGAGAGAAGGAGCTGAGAGGTTTGGGGTGAAGCTTGGGGAAGGCTGAGGGATGTGTAGAAGGGCTTTGGGATCAGCAAGGACCTTTATTAAACATTGGATTGGCAGGGTGAGATGTAGCATGGATTCTACCAGCAGCAGGGATGAACACAGGGCTCCAGACCAGCTCCTCTGCTTTTAGGGACTGAAAACAAAGGTGATCCAGCTGCCTGGAGAGACACCTAGGCAGGAGACAAACCCTCATCTCAGCCTTATCTCAGTCTCTATTGAGGAAGATCTTGATTCTGTGGAGATACAGGTTAGGGAAGGACATGGGTTGGGTTAGGTTGGAAGTGGATGATTCTTAATTTCCCCTCCAACCTCAGCCATTCTATGATTCTGTGACAGAATTCTATGATTCTCTCAGCTCCTCTTGCCCCAGTCCCATCCCTTCTACCACTCTTGGTGTGGGCAGGGGAAGCCTTTTCTCCCCTCTCCATTACGTTGTGCCACCACCTATAGAGCATAGCTGTGCTATGAGATTCCATGGCACTGGGGATGATGAGCCTGGATTTTTTTGCCTAAGCTCCAACTTCTCATCAGATAGCACTGTTCATTTTGCCACATCCCACTGTGGAGGGACGGCCGTCCCAGTCCCACCTGGGACAGAACATAAAAGTGCTCCAGCAATGCCACCAGGCAAAGACACAGCATTCTGCAACCCACAGCACAAGGATCTCCCTTTACAGATGCGAGGAGAATAAAGAAAATGAGGGAACACCAGGAACCACAAAAACTCCCCAGTAACATCCCAAATCCCCTTTTCACACCATGCACATTGTACGCAGAGACTGAAAGAGAAAGTCTGTGCTCACTGTAACTCCCTTCTCCATGGGTAGCAGCAGCTGTGCTTCTGCAGAGGTGTCCATGCCAGCAGCATCATCGTCCAGAACTGGTGAGGAGGAGGAAGGCAGTGTGTTTCAGGAGGAAACGGGGAAATCCTTTCTCTTGCAGAAATCAGCTGGCACTGCCAGACCCAGCTTCACTGCCAAAGAGATTGAAAGGCTTGAAAAGGAACTGAGGATTAGTCTGAACAAGACTATTTATATCGATAGTAGCTGAGGTTTAATAAGCCCAACAAAGCAGTATGAGTTCTAAGAGACTTTCAAAATACTGTTTTACAACAAAAAGCACCTGAAAGAAGAGATTTTGATTTTCTTTTCCCCTGTGGGCTGTTCATCATGCAGCTGCTTGCACAGATCACCCTTCAAAAATTAGGGGAATATCAGAGAGAGAAGAGCGAGATCCCACTCTGGGTTTGAACAGGAGGATGATTGCTGCTGTGCTGTGTCACTGAGCAAAGCGTTCTTGGGATCAGCATTTGGGGGGACACCCAAAGCAGGGGTGACATGGGGCAAGAACAGGCGGAGATGTGGCAGGATGGGCTGAGGGAAGAGAAAGCTGCTGCCAGATCCATCCAGATCCAGATTAAAAACCTTCAAGGATTTGCAAAGTGCCAGAAACCAGAGTTGGAGGAGAGGGTGTGCAACAGGCACAGCTTCGTACCAAGTCAGAGTATTTTTGTAGTCAAAGAGTGGGAAGCGAGATGCGATTGCTTTTTTTTGTTTCTGTGCCAAAATATCTCTTTTTTTTTAAAAGCAATTCGTATATTTTATTTTTCCAAAAGGCATTTTGCATTTCAAACATGAGGCAAAGAGAGAAAAAAATCCTCTGGGGGAGAGAGAGTGGAAAAAGCAATGCCCAAATGAGTGACACAAAAGCGTTTCCTTCCATGTCCATCAAACGTTGCCCACTGAGGCACTTTCCATTTTTCCTGGGAAAATTCTCCCCCTCCTCCAAAAATCTCACCCGTTTCCTCTGCCTTTCTGGGTTTCCTCTCTAAATCTCCAGTCCAGGCACTGAATTTGCCCATTCCTGAGATGTCTTCTCCCCTTCCAGCTGCACAATGAGACGACGACGGGGCAGGCGGTCACTGTTGAGCTCTTCCTCACCTTCCAGCTCGTCCTCTGCATCTTTGCTTCCACTGATGAACGCCGGGAGGACAATGTGGGGTCTCCTGCACTGTCCATTGGCTTTTCTGTTGCTGTTGGCCATCTCCTTGGAGTGAGTAGAACGGGTTAAAGAGCAGTGCTTGGTGGAGTGTCTCTGTGTTTCTGCCAAGAGGCCTGTAACTCGTGGGGGACTGTGACTGATGCAGTCAGTACTCATGGTTTTGAAGCGGGTACAGCAGGAAAATTCCACCAAAGCCATAGCACAACCATAGCCTGAGCTGAGCTGTTATTGGTCATGAAAAAATCCATAACCTGCTGTATCTGCTGCTCCTCAAGTCCTGTTGAGAGGTCCCACAGATCCATGGGGTCTTCCATCTTGGAGCGAACGTGTTAGCAACTGTGACTCTCAAGACCGTGACAAACTGTGAGTTATGTAGGATGGATAGCCAGGGAAATCCCTCACAGCTAACTTTTGCAGGGAAAAAAACACATTATCCTCCAACACTCCCAGCCTCTCAGGATTAGAACAGCAATGTTTGCATCACATTTTCCATCCTTAATGATATGCAAGCCTGTGTGGCTTGCTGTGGAATTACTTTCCTTCAATCCTCTGTGGCAAGCAGTAGCAATGTGCTCCAGGAACAGGCACGGCAGAAACGTGTTCCCATTGCAGTATACGTCACCCAACTTGCACCATGCAGACACATCAGCTTGCACCAGAGATGCACAAATGGGACTCAGGTGTGTTGACTCAAGTGCTGGAAGCTGGTAGCATTTCTTTTCCTGGAATGGGGTACACTGGGATATGAAACACTGGCTTGGAGGATGAATCATGCTAATAACACACTGGGATATATTAAAATGTGGTAAAAGGGTTTAATGCTAGCGCTCAGTGTGGTGTTTCTCTGCAGATCCGTTACACTGGTTGCTCCATGAACCCAGCCAGATCCTTTGCCCCAGCTGTAATCGTTGGAAACTTTAGTGACCACTGGGTAAGAATCGTGCTCTTGGTGTTGGGTCAGTGGGATGGGCCCCCCAGGTTATCAGCATGCTTAGAAAAACAAAAAGCCAACTAGGTCCAGCATCTCAGCACCAGCTTCTGTTTAGAGGAGAGATGTAGAGATTTGCAGAAAGAGGTGGGGCTGCCGGGTGCTTAATTAGCTTATCTAGGCAAGGTGAGTTGCAACAGAAAAAGGGGTGTGTTTTGTTGACCATGACTTAACAAAAGAGATAAAACCAATGGAGAATGAACCTCTTCTCACCATCCTAGAGACCTTTCCTGGTTCCAGTTGGATCCAGGCATGTATTTTCCATCAGCTCTTTTAGGGACACTTCCAGGCATTGCCAGCTCAGCATTGAAGCTGTGGCCATGCTTAGAGGTGTCCAAGCTGGGAGCCTCTTCCTCTCCATAGGATTGTGTAAATGGGTAGGATGACATCTTCACAGCAACCCAAACCACTGTCCTGCTCACAACAGTGCTGTCATAAGTGGAGGTATTACAGCATTCACTCTCAGAGGAGGAAGAGACAGAAGAAGGTGGGCATGTACATTCAGGCATAAAAACAAGGGAACGGACAAGAGATGGCCAAGTCAAAGAGAGGGCCAGAGCAGATCTGTCTTCTGTATTTGGTCTTAACAGCAAAACAGGATGAACAGGTCCATAAGATGCCTGTAATACTCTCAGAGACCCAGAGACCTTCTCCTCTTCATCCTCCAAGCACGGGCAGGCTTCTGCTTACCACATTCTTCTCTTTCCTTTTTCCATAGGTCTTCTGGGTGGGCCCCTTGGTTGGGGCAGCGGCCGCATCCATCATCTACAATTACATTCTCTTCCCACAATCCAAAACCTTCTCAGAGAGGCTCGCCATCTTCAAAGGCATGGAGCCAGAGGAGGACTGGGCAGAGCGCGAGGCACGGCGGCGGCAGTCAGTGGAGCTGCACTCCCCACAGACCCTGCCGAGGGGGAGGTCTGAGAAGGTATAGCCGAGCCAACCCAGGGATAGGAGAGGAGCTGAGGGAACCCCGATGTTCCAAACAGTGCTTCACCTCTCTCCTCTCTCTGTTTTTATTTTGCTGGGGTCTCGTGTTGCCTCATCATGGGGAGATGCGCTGTGATGGCCCAACTTTGCCACCCAGCTCTATGTCTGCAGGTTTTCTAACTTTAGAGGAAAGCACCGTTAAAGCAAAGCCACCAGTGCAGCAGCAGGGATGAGCACATGCTGGAGTCCCACCTTCAAGTCCCCCTCGCAGGAGGCAGTGCGCGGTGGAGCTCGTTGCCCTTCTCGAGGCGCTGCAGAGAGGTGTTATTACAGGTGTTTGCTGGGTGTGGAGGTTGCCACCCGATGCCTCATTGCTTTTGAACTCTGCTCACCCTTCTCCCACTTCTTCTCGCTGCCCAGCTGTTTGGACACACTGAGAGCATTGCTCCTTGCCACACAGATCTCACAACCTGCAAGTTTTGCTGCTGCAAGGAACCCGAGCATATTTATGACCCACAGTGGAATGCAGATGCTCTTTGCTTTTGCAGACTGGAAGAGTGTCCTCGCGTTCCCTCTGACCCCACTGGGGAGCTCTTGCAACTGCTCCCTCCTGTGATGATGGGAAACCTCCTAATTTTCAGCTCCAGATAATCCACAGCTTGGCTGTTCCTAGACCACTACTGTCCCTCAGCTTCAGTGCTTCTTCTTTCTGCCCAGATTTTGCTTTTTTTCCTCCATTCCTATCCCACCCTGATTTGAATGAGTAATACAAAGCATTTCAGATATGAGCTTCTCTGACTCTTGCTTTCACAGATGCACCACACCAATGGCTCTTGACCATCCCATCCTTTCATCAGAACCTGGTTACAGCTACTAGAATAGTCAAAGAATTTGGGTTTGTCTTTGGGACATGCCTTAGCTCTTTTAAGCATTAAATTTAATCTCGTTTCTATTACTCAGCCTCAAAGTTATGCATTTCCCGCATGACATCCTCATGCCTCTTTCTGTTGACGACGTCTCCCTTGCATTGCACCGTCACAGAACATCACCACCTCATTTGGGATTTTTTCTGCTAAGGTTGCTAATGGAAGTATTCAACAAGATGGGCTCCAATTCCAAACCCTAGAGAAAGTTAGTGATTGTTTTCCTTCTCCCACTCTTTTGACTGGAACCACCATCAAATGATGCTCTTCCTCTGTCCGCTGTTCTCTACCTGTACCCATCTCCTCCTCCTCTTGTCCCAATGGTTCTAGTCCTCCACCTTGGTTGTTCAGCAACAAAGGAGCACTTGAATACTATTTCAAAAATAGTTTGTTTGTTTTTTTAAATAAAATCTGTATCTGTTCTTAGTCTGAGCAATGGGAAATGAAATCGTAGAGTCATAGAATCCTCAGTTTTAAGGGGCCACTAAAGGCCATCCAGTCCAACCCCCTTGCAGTGAACAGGGATACCTTCAACTACATCAGGTTGCCCAGGCCCTGGGCACTCATCACTGATCTCCATTCAGACATGGAGCCATTGGCCACCACTCTCAAGATTCGATCCTACAGCCAGTTGTTCATCCATCAAACTGCCTGCCCATCAAACCCATCTCTTTCCAATTTGGAGAGAAGGATGTTGTGGGGTACGGTGCCAAAGACCTCACCGAAGTCCAGATAGATGACATCAGTGTCTCTTCCCTTATCCATGGATGCAGTGACATCATCATAAAAGGCCACTAAGCTGAAGCCACGCTAGCTCTCTTGTATCACCTCCCTGTCTTCCATGTTCCTTAGCCATATTCCAGGAGAATTTGCTCCAATATGCAGGTTTTTGCTTCACGAAGCTCCTGGACTTCTCCTTTCTGGTTGAGGTACCTGTAGAAGCCTTTCTTATTCTTGGCATCCCTTGGTTCAGTTCAAGCTGGACCTTGGCCTTTCTGACCCCATCCCTACACAGCCTAGCAGCTTCCTTATGCTCTTCCCACGATACCTGTCCCTATTTCTACCAAATGTGCATTTCTTCTTGCTCTCCAGTTTGACCAGCAGGTCTCAGTTCAGCCACGCCGGCCTCTTGCCTTCCTTTCCTGACTTGCTATACCTGGAGATGGAGAGTTCTTGAGTGCTGAGAAAAGCTTCCTTAAAGATCTGCCAGGTTTCCATTCAATCACATTTCCATTCAAACAGAGTGTAAAGTCACGTAAAAATCACCAATTATTCATGTTTAAAATTAGTTCATATTTCTGCTGCTGTTTGAAGGAAAAACATTCTATGTGTTCCAGGGAAACCCAAACACATTTACCCAGAATTTATCCTGCCAATGAGCTTCTACAGACAGCACCATACAGCTGATTCATGATTTTTTTTTTTCTTCAATGTTGAAGTTAATTACATGCCCTCAGATCCAACCATTTAATTTATTAGGTACCATGACAATGTTTAAGACACATAAACTGTGAAGAGCCCTACAAATGAGTTTTAGTGTCTAATAACTCACTGTCCTCTTTCAAATAAAGTGCTTTAAATTTACTTCTACCAATGAATTTACACGTGTGTCATTATTCGGTTCACATTTCTGGTCATATAATATATCTGTGGTCATATATGTATTATGCAGCCCAGCTTCAAGCCAACAGCCTATTGATCTGCAAAAATAACAGTGAAAACACAGCCCCCATCTTCCAACTACCGACCCACCAAATAAGGACCTTTCCTCCTTGAGCACCTAACTCTGCTCCCATTCCTGTCCTTGCTGGATTCAGCTCTTGGCATGCAGTGTTAACATGAAGCAATCTCACTGAACCAGATTTTCAGATGGCTAAAACAGCCTGAGTCCTCTCGAGACAATCAGGCACGCAAATTTTCCCTCTCCATGCAGCTATCATTGTCTTCAATGACACTTTCAAAACTTGCACTGTCAGGAAACCAAGCCAGTCATTCCAGACTTACACCAGTGCTGTTCAAATTAGAGATCTCAGCCACCCAGAGATCAGAGCTGCCACAGACCAACCAAAACCCTCCCTAAGCTGATAACGCTTTTTGTATTAGGCCTCAAGAGGAATGCTTTGGCCCAGGATTCAAAACAACCTGTGCATTCCCACCCATGAATTCATGACTCCCCACGATGAATATCTGCAATGTTCGTTGCACCATAAATTAACCTTTATTAGTGTCATCACGGACTTGTGATAAATAATATGACCATGAAATCCAAACATAAATCACTGTACAAAGTGCCTCAGATCTCATTGCTTCCTATGCCCTGCCATCACTTGTGACCACAGACCTTTTCTCCCTCTCTTGTTCTGTTGTTCTACCTGTATACTGTCATCTTGACCAGTTTTGGGGCAGCCATCCTGCAAATCCTGTTGGCAGTCCTGGAGCTGCTGTGAGAATTTAAGGGCATTTTGGACTTTCCTCGACCGCTTTCCTTGGTTGCTAGATATTCAGCTCAACCCATTTATTTAAGACATCAGTGAAGTGCCAGAGTACAGTAGGTGTTCAGCAGGAAAATGTGATTTCATGTAGATACCAGTTGGACCACCACGTTGCTACCCAGGGGCATGGTGACACTCTGCAACATGGTGATTTTAGGATGAGAGAGAATGGCCTGAAGTTGTGCTAGATTAGGTGCAGTTCGGATATTAGGAATAATTTATTCTCTGAAGGAGTGGTGATGCATTGGCACAGGTTGCCCAGGGATGTGGTGAGGTCACCATCCCTAGAGGTGCTCAAGAACGATGAGATGTGGCATTTAGGGACATGGCCAGTGGGCATGGTAGGATGGGCTGGGGTTGGACTGAGTGGTTTGGGTGGCCTTTTCCATCCATAGTGATCCTATGATTCTACAAAACCTTTGGCCTGAAGAAGTGGCTGGCAATAGTGGGGGTCCATAGGGAAAGTCAAGTCCTCAGCTAATTCCTACAGTTCCAGAGACGCCTTTCTCCCAAGACTCTGCCAATGAATCTGGGTATGAGACCAGAAGCTCTGCTTCAAATTTCAGCATGGTTTTCCAGGAACGTGAGGAATCTGAAGATAATCAGACATTTATCCAGACACCACTCAGTGCAAGCCTTCAGCTCCAGCAGCACATGATCATGAGTCTCTTTAAGCCCCAGTCAGTGTAAATTATGGGGTGTAACTTCTTAGGGTGAGAGGTTTCTCAGTGCCTCTCGTCTGGGCCTCAGAGGCAGAACGGGGTGAAAATAATTGTTTTCTAACCAACATTTTGCTTGGCAAAGTCCCATTGCAGACTCCTTGCAACCCTACGAGGAGACTATGTGGGCAAAGATGAGACTTCCATGGCAAATACATTTCAAGAGGAAAACCATCTCACAAATGCAGGTCTGTCTAAATCCCAGTGAGTGGCTACTGGCCTAAGAATGCAAAGTATTTACCTAGATGAGCAGAAATGCAGCCTCCCAATGTCACAGGTGCAGGTGGCTTCACTGGAAAGGGCTAGACCTGAAAATCAGGACACCAGGGTTTCAGGCCCAGCTTTCATCCTGGATGATCTGCAGAGATCTCTTTTCTAATCAGGCTTTGCTTTCCCTACTATACGTGATTATCCCCATGTGTCAATTTAATGATTATTATGATGCAAATTAATTATTAAGGATGCTGGCATTTCCATTGCAGACCAGTACCAAAGTGTTTGCATCCACTTACTTGGATGCTTTAGAGACTGCCAAGTAATTTCTAAGCGAGGAGCAGAGCAATGCTGTTATTAAGCATTAGCACTATTCAGCATTTTGATGGCATCAGCCCAACTTACACACAAGGTCTTGGTTACAAGGTCTGTGACCAGCAAGGGGTGGATGGCAACTTTGCGACCACCTTTGCAAGCCAAAGTGGCACCTGCTGCATGGTTGGATGGCAGCAAGAAAGATGAGGACATCTCAAGAGTAAACCTGGCCTGCAAAGTGCTGTAGCCCATCTCTTCTGCCTGTCCCAAAATCAAGACCCAGAACTGAGTGCAGCTCAACCAACCCCAAAGCTGCCAACGTTGGACACATCCACAGCAAAGGCTCCTACAGCCAATTTTGGGTGTTGGTCGGTGGAGCTCAAGGGCTTTTTGCTCCAAAGCACCAGATCAGGTTGCTGGGGGAAGCCAAAGCCTCCAGGGAAGGAGAAGGTGGAAATGTCACTTGCCTCAGGCCAGCAAAATAATCCCTCGACTTTAAAGCAAGCACGGGCAGATTGTGAGGTAGATTAGAGAAATCCTTGAAGGCCTCATCTGAATCTGCCTGCACAAAGACACCACGGTGCAATGAGGCTTTGCCCCAACCCCACCACAGAAAGCAGCAGCCTCAGGAATAGAATGAAAAGCAAAAAGTTTGCTTGCTCTGCTTTAAATTCCCCACCTGGGTTTATTTCATACCTTGCTGCAAGCTCCCAGAGCTGAGCCAGCAAGAAACAGCCTTTCTTTAAAAACAAACCAAGGCAAACTTTCTCCTCCAGCCATCTAATCCCAACTAATCACAGATTCCAGCAGAAGGAGTTGGTTGCTGTTGTGGCTTGCTTGTATTCCTGTGCCAGCTGGAAGGTCCTTGGTCAAAGTATGGAGCCAGGTGAGAGGGCCAGCCCAAAAACTGGGCTAGTCTGGATCTCAGCAGCACTTATAGTCCAAACTCAACTCCACGCAAGCTGATAGAATCGTAGAATCATAGAATCACCAAGGTTGGAAAAGACCTAAAAGATCATCCAGTCCAACCGTTCACCTATTACCAATAGCTCCCACTAAACCATGTCCATGATCTGCCGGGCTTTGAGGTCTGACGCAGAGCTGAACCTGCCAGAAACTGGGGCTGCTGTGGAAAAGACGAATTAATAGAAGCATGGTACAGGTTCAGAAATGCAACCAGCAACCCAGGGACGACAGGGGCTGGCACACGTATCCAGCAATGACACACACACCTCCATGGGTGAGGCAGAGCTGCAGGGCCTCGGGCAAGGATGAGGCATGGCTGCCTTCCTCCCTTTCAAGCAATGCAAGCAGTGGGTTCAGGTCCCTTTCTGCCTCCTGCACACTGTCTCCAAGGTGCCACCAAGCCATGTGGCCCTGCAATGAATTGGGATAAGCTGGTTGTGCTTTGTTTGCTTGCAGATGCCAACAGGAAGAGTGGTTGAAGCCATTCTTCTCTTGATGGCAAAGCCTCCACGTCTCTTTACCTCCTAAACCACTGGGAGAAGTGAGGTATGCGTGGCCCTGGCACGTGGGAGTCCATCTGTCAGCAGGGCCCTGTGCAACGCCTGCTTGCCCAATTCAATTACATTTGACACATCCAAGACACTTTCAGCTCACACAGGTTCTTTGGAGGGCATATAGAAGGGAAGAGGAAGGAAGCCTTCCCAACACCTCGTGGTCAGACATCAGAGAAGCCGAGCAGGAGCACCGTGACAGAGTAACAAAAATCATAAAACCATCACAACCCTGGAAAGTCTTCAAACAACCATGGGAAAACCCATTTTGCAAGGTCTGTAGTTTGAGAAACATCCTGCATCTCTCTCTGTAGGATTTTCCCCATCATATTCAGCATTATTTCATTACATCCCTTAGTCTGGTGGGAGGACTTTCTTACTTTTGGAGGTTCTTATCCGCAATCTGGGAGGTGAGTTCAAGCTCGGTGCTGCTGGTGTTGAGCTGAAGCCACACTGTCCCCTGAAATCACCAGCCTATATCAATACACAAGGCAAAACTCGGCCACCACACACGGAGAGCTGTGCTATGAGAAAGGTGGGAGGATGAGAGCAAGGTGCATCCAATCCAGGAGGAACCACAGGAGGATGGAAGGGAAGTGGTGAGCAATTACTCCAACTGGAATCTGGCCAGGATACCTTGAAAAACCAGCTTGCAAAACTTTCACCAAAACATGCCAACGGACCAGGTGCTTCTAGGATAACAGAGCTGGTTTTTCACCCGACCAGATCCCCAGGACCAGTAGAACCGGGAGGAAATGATGAGGAGGAATTGTGCTGTAAGGAGCGCTGGATCTGTGTGCTGAGCTCAGGACTCTGGGCCCAGCTGGAGGAAAAGGGCTCCTTTATTTTTGGCTCTGTAGAAGGGAATCCCTCCTGGCTTTGACCCCAAACGGAACTGGCTACATGCAAGTCTGACTGCACCCAGCAGAAGGCAGCAGTGAATGCAATTTTTCAGCACTTTTTAAATTCAAAGAGGGATTTGAAATGCTTTTTACCAAAAATACACGTGGAGCTTTGACTGCTGTGTGCTGGAGAGTGACTACTTCTGCAGAAGCGCACTGCAGCCTTGGATATTCCCTGCATGGAGAGATCGGTTTGCCTGAGGAAAGCAATATGCAACCAATCAGCTGTGCTGAAGAACAGCAAGGTGAGCAGAGGGGAGCCCTCAAACCCATTTGAAACAAACGTAAATCCTGGCACACAACTGCAAATGAATCAAGAAGTCATTGTGAAGCGTCACCGGAGCCATTTTCTGTCTCCAAACCTCAGCCCCCAGCAGCTCCCTGCCAGCCAAGGACTTCCAGCCAGATGGATTTGGAATGGAGACCGGTGCCGTGTGAACATGAGAAGAGACATGTAAATGTGGCTCGTGTCCATGCAATGCCTGTGGCTTTGTGCTGGCATTCCCATGAGTAAAGTAATTGACTTTATTGAGCAAGAGCTTGGAAAGCAAAAAGAAAAAAAAGGACCTGAGATGACGGGGTAGGATTCACCCTCCCTGGTATTGGCACGGAGCACCACCAACTGCCAACACTGGTGAAACCCACACCCGATGCTTATCGGTCTCTGGAAGGAGCAGCAGAGTAGAAAGGCAGCAAAGGGGCTCAGAGACTGAAATCAGCCTTTCTGTTCTTGGGCCATACCATCCCCTCCAGCCCCCGTGTGGGCACTCCGGGGAAGCTCCAGTTTGACTGTGTTCCCCAAGCTCTGCCCTTGGGGTGATCACAAAGCACTTGCTTTCTGACTCTGAGCTATCTTGACAGCCGGGGAGCAGCTCCAGGTGCTTAACTTTGCTTAACATTTCGTTTCTTATCTAAATTCAATGCACTTGGCCAAGCGTGGGAGCACAGCCCTGGGACAGCTCCTCCAGCCCAACAACAGCAATCGGAGTTTTCAAGCAAAGCTGCAGTGTTCTTTGTGCCACGAGCACATAGAGGAAGGGAATAACAGCTACACCTCAGCTAACAAAGCACTCGGCACCTGACAAGAGGTAGTAAAAGGGAAAAGCAGAGGAGGGAGCGCAGCATCGTTATGCAACCGTGTTATCTAACGACCACGGAGACACCCTATAGGGGCTCTTTGTTTGCAGAGGGAAGAAGAAAGAAATACCACCAATATCTGAGTCATTGGTTCACCAAGAGGCTCCGAAGTTATTTTCAGATGGAAACTTTTCCAGTTTCACATGATAATTTGGGAGGACTGGCTAACTCCTCGGCTCCACCCACCGCCTTGTAACACAGCTCCCCGCTGCTGTTGCATATATAGATAGGTATGGCCCTACAACTCGGTGCAGACAGAAGAGCCTGGAGACAGAGGAAACCTAAACTTTCTTCCTTCCCAGCTGCCCTCCACCCACTCCCACCATGAAGAGGGAAATATTAACTTTGGCCTTCGCTCGAGCCGTCTTCGTCGAGTTCATCTCCACTCTCATCTTCGTCTTCATCGGCCTCGGCTCGGCACTGAAGTGGCCATCTGCACTCCCCAGCATCCTGCAGATCTCGCTGGCCTTTGGCCTGGCCATTGGCACACTGGTGCAGGCGTTCGGCCACATCAGTGGTGCCCACATCAACCCTGCTGTGACCATCGCCTTCTTCGTTGGGAATCAGATCTCCTTCCTCCGGACACTCTTCTATGTGATTGCTCAGCTGGTCGGGGCCATCGCCGGGGCTGGCATCCTCTACGGTGTGACACCAGCCAATACCCGTGGCAACCTGGCCATCAATTCGGTAAGTCTCCGACCTGGAGATGATCCACCTGAATGCTCACCTTCTGTGCAATCTTTGCTTCCCTGGCATCGGTGCCGACCTGGAGAGCCAAATCCTTGAGGATGGTTGGTCTTGGCGTGCTGTCCCGTAAGCAGAGGGGATGGGAATGAGATTGGAGTAAATGCCGAGGTAGCCAGAGAGCACTGACAGATTTATTGTGTTGTGTGATGGATGGTGTGGTTTTTTTCTCCCTTAATGAGCGCTTCCTTTATCCTAAGGGCCCCAGTGAGTCACCAGCACCATTGAGCTGTTCTTGAGCGCAGCCTCTCCACCTGGAGATTAGTGTCAGGAAAGGAGCTGCGCCAGGAGACATAGGGGGGCAGGGAGCAGAGCCCAGCCAAACCAGTGCAGGCAGTGGGAGCTCAGCAGGACCACCGGGAGCTGGGAATGGGAGTGAATGGAGGGGGTCTGTGGAGAAGAGCTGGAGCATGTGCAATGAGGAGCAATGCATGGGAGGGCACAGAGGGGCTGTGAGGGGCAGGGACTTCTCCTGGCAGAGGAGGGGATGTGGTGAGACCCTGAGACCCTGCGAGAGCAGCAAAGGAAGACAATGTGTCCCAAACCCTGGGGGCAGTGCTGGGAAACAGCTGAAATGGGAGCAGTGGGATTACTGTTCTGCCTGATCCCAGTCCGGACCCCTCAGAGTAGTACAGACACTGTGCAGAAGATTGGACCACTGGAATGAGGTGCCACAGTGCATCCTGCTGCCATGAAATACGTGTCCCAAATCGGTCACCTTGAGGTAAAAGAAAAGAAAAAGGAAAAAAAAAAAAAAAAAAGCAAAGAAAATAAAACAAGCTCAGGTCACCTGGCTTTTTCCATGCCTGACGAGGTTGAGTCCACCTCACAGCAAACATCCCTCATGTATTACCCCAGTGACATTCCCTGTTCCTCTGGCAGTGAGAGACCTTCATCTCAGCCCACACTCTTCCTCCCGTGCCCCCTGCAGTGGCTGCTCCCCCACCTCCTGGGGAGTTCCTCCACAAAGTGGATGGGGGATGAATCAGGTTAACATGGCTTGCAGTGAGCAAGATGGGGAGAGAAATGCAGGGAAAAAGTGGATTAAGCATGCAGGTGGGAAAACATCAAGTCCTGAGGGAGCAGACTCAAATCCACCGTAAAAGGAGCTGAGAGCCCTCCCAGCCTGGCAGATGGTTAATTATTTTCATTCTCAACGGCTCACAGCTCAACAACAACACAACCCCTGGCCAGGCAGTCGTGGTGGAGATGATTCTCACCTTCCAGTTGGCTGCCTGCATCTTCGCATCCACGGATAACAGGAGGAATGGCAACGTGGGCTCCCCAGCACTGTCTATTGGCCTTTCTGTCGCTGTGGGCCATTTGGTGGGGGTGAGTGTCCAGGGAGGGTGATGGGGCTGGCATTTCTCTACAATGGGACTCCCCAAAATAATCTCGTGCAGACAGCCCTGGAGGGATTTGCATTAAATAGATCTCATGGGCTCTTTCTCCATACCATGGGGATCCCCACATCTCTGCAACAGAGGGCTGTTTCAGAATTGGGCTAGAAGGGTCCTTAAAGATCGTAGAACCATAGGATGGCTGGGTTGAAAGGGTTCTTAAAGATCATGGTACCATAGGATGGCTGGGTTGAAAGGGTTCTTAAAGATCATAGAACCATGGAACTGTAGAATGGTTGGGTTGGAAGGGATCTTAAATCTCATCTAGTTCCACGTCCCTACTGCAGGTAGGGTAAAGTCTCTCATATTTGTTGAGTGACACAGCATCCTGATCCCCATCTCCTTTCCTTACCGACAGATCTACTTCACTGGCTGCTCCATGAACCCAGCACGGTCCTTTGGGCCTGCAGTCATCGTGAGGAAGTTCAGCTCCACGCACTGGGTGAGCCTCAGCTGCACTCTGGGGTGGGCAGGGTGAGGATCCTCCGGAGCCAGGCATGAGTGACAAAGGGACTGGACAGTAATTCCTATGGGAATATGGGACTGGGAGTTTCAAAGCTGATTCTGGAGCTGAAAGAATAAACAGAGGGAAGTTGTTCATCCCAAACACAGAGGGAAGAGAGGAGGTCAACCCCTGGGACAGAACAGAGATACAAGGATAACCCTTGTTATGGAAAACATCACATAGGGCATCACATGAGGTCAGCGCAGCACGCAGAAAAGCCCTGCTCAGGCTTTCCAGTCACCCAGCAGTGCCTGCAGGCTCATCATCATCCTTCCAGAACATCACATCATTGCTCTCAAGGAGCTTGACATCTTCAGTTGAGGGGACTTCAACACAAGAAGTCCACTGGAAGGGGTATTTGCACCTCTCCCGGGGACAGGAGATGTGGAGTAGTAGTGGATGCTGTGTGATGGCTGCATCTGGTGTGCCAGCCTCCAAGACCCGCTCTCACTCTCTCCCCTATTGCTTTCTAGGTGTTCTGGGTTGGGCCCATCCTTGGGGCTTGCCTGGCTGCTCTGCTGTACTTCTACATCCTCGTCCCCTACTGCATGAACATGTCAGACAGGGTGGCCATTGTCAAGGGCACCTATGAGTCAGAGGAAGAATGGGAAGAACAGAGAGAGGAGAGGAAGAAATCCATGGAGTTGACCCCACCATAGAAGCTAACGGAAAAACGAAGCAGTATTGGAGGAGGAAACTCCACACATGGGCTCATGTGTGCACATGAACACATCCAGCTACAGCAGACTCTTAAGCAAAAGCCTTCTAACTCAAAGGCCATCCGTGACCAAGGAGGAACGGAGCATTGCAGTGTGTGTATATAACCCCTCTACATGAGCATGAGCACTAGCAGCTCTCCCAGCTTTACTGCAGCCAACTGAGCCCAGCAAAGGAGGTTGCCCAGAGCAGCCCTCCGTGGTGATCCCACACCCAACAGCTGCACCCCTTCAAGCCCTTCAAGCTGTCAGATCTGCACAAGTCAGGGATGCCTGAGACCAAGCATTTGGCCCACGCAGGATCTCACCCCACCTTTGGTGGCCCAGCAGATGGAAGCACGGTGCAGACACCAGCAGAGAGGAACGACCACTTTGGGCAGGTGGGCACAGCAAGTCCCCCCAGTTCTCTCCCCACCTATGCTGCTCATAGATGCTCTTTCACGCGTTAGTTGGTGCTGGTGCATCCTGTTTATTTGTGGCTGCAGAAAGAATGCAATTATTATTATGTATACATATGTATTTTTTTGATTTTGTGTGAGTTCTTTGTAATGTCATCTATTATTTATTGTGAATAAAGGAAATTCAAATCAAACCATGGGTGCAAGCACACTCAGATATTAAATTTTAGAACAAAAATGGACTAAATCAGATGCAAAACATCCCAATGAGTGGCACTTGATCCCAAGCCCTGGGGCACCCAATGGCTGAAGCCACATTGGCCATAGGGGAAGCGGAACATCAAGGGCTGCCTTCCCCTGAGGGCATCTCCCAAAGATTGGAGCTGAAACAGAGGTTGCCTGGAGAGGTTACATCTTCAAATCATGCTAGAAGAAAGCCAGACCTGGGCAGGACCCAGAGGGGGATTTGGCAACGCAGATGTCTTGGACACATGAAGCAGAAAAGCCCATCCCAAGGTCTGGTTTGATCGTATTCTTAGAATTATGGAACTGTTAAGGTTGGGAAAGACCTCTAGATCAACTAACCCAACTATCCACCTACCACCAGTATTGCCCCTAAATCGTGCTCCTTAGTACCACATCTCCACTCTCATCTTGCTATGGGTAAAGGAGGGCGATGAGCAGGGTATAAAGGCATTGATCCTGAGAATGGAGGAACAGGCATCAGTGTGGGGTGAGAGCAGACTGTGCCCAGTTCTGGGCATCTTGAAGCCCATGTGGAGGAGGGTGCAGCTGGGAGGAGCCCCGAGCAAAGCTCCTTCCCTGCTTTGACTCAGGCATGGCATTCTGCCATTCCAGTTCTCCCACACAGCTCCATGGATGCCCTGAAAAACTGACCTGCACCACTCCCCGGCCCCCTCGCCGCTGCCAAACACACCCCTTCACCCTGACCTTCACCAAGGGCCCTGCTCTTCCAGTTCTGCCACAACCTTCTGCCAAAGCATCTCAGTTCATCTATCCTGGGCTGCAACACGGCACGCTGCGCTGGCACTGCCCGCTCATTGCATCCACCCTGGGCAGAGCTCGACCACCACAGCCCCTCCACGTGCTGCAGGGATGAGGAGAACGATGCTTGCCTGTGTGTGCACCCCAATACCATTTGCAGCCTGACTGCAATAAGACAGGTTACCCCCAGCTGTATTTTAGCATGCCAAATTGTGTGCCAGCCAGGTGATGGCACTGCGTGAGCCTGAGTAGCAGCACATCCCCATGCTTTGTTTTCCTTTCCCACCTCCACATTCTCTGTAGGAGGGGGAGATGCCAAGCAGGAGGAGAAAAGGAAGGGGAAGAGACTTCAGATCAGTGGCAAGAAGCAAAACCACAGTGACCATGTGAAAGATGAGGCCATGGAAGCACCCAGCGGTCATGGAAGCAGGTTGGCATCCCCAGAGCTGCAGCACACAGCCTCTGAACCCTGAGGATGTAGGGATCATCCCTGTCCATCACTCCTTGCTTCACTGCTCCAGATCCCATCCACCTTTACGCTGAAAAGAGACACAGCATTGCTCTGGCAGACCACACACCCCTTCCCATGGTGGGGAAGGGCAGGAGGGGATTGTACCCACTGAGGAGCTGAACCCACAGCAGCACTGCCATGTGATCCCAACAGGGAGAAGAAGCCCAGCCTGGGTGTGAGCCGTCCATGGAATGAATTCAGAGGATTCTGAAGCAGCAGCCCGGTGTCAGCGCTAAAATCACCCAGAGCACACATGGGAAACACGAGTGGGATGGCCCCACGCAGGGCTGGGGGCAGGTGGAAGGGGGGCACTGGAGGTGGAGACCCTTCCCTAGTTCATAGGAGGGACTGGTCTCTGCTAAGGCAGAGGGAATACAGGGCATGGGTGATGCCAGCAGCATCCCCTCGCAGGGGAATGCCTCACATCCTTTCCAATGGTCTGTGCTGCATTAAATCTGGGCAGAGGTTGCATTGAATGCATCCAACAGACACCAGGGTGGGCTCAGGACTCATCCCCGGTCCCAAACAGAAACCCTGAGATCCCAAACCTGCTCTCACCCATCCATGGGTGGAAACAATGCTTTAAAACATATGAAAGATGGATTTTTGTTTGTCCTCCTTCCCCCAGCTCCACCCTCCCCTCCCCCCAGCATTCACAGTTTGTCCTTGCTTTTAATGGGATTATTACACCCAAACACCTTCCAGGGTTTTCTGCACCCCTTTGCAAAAATCTCCATTTCACGGAAAACAACAATTTCAGCAACTTCTTAAGGGCTGGTATAATCCCTGCACGTTTGGAACCAGATTTACCTGTCGTGCCTATTATGGGCTGCGTTACGCAGACGATAACACAACTGTGGCTGTGCCACACTCGTTCCCCAGCTCTGCCAGAAACAGGAATTTCAGTGTCAGGAACAATATCCCCACTCTTACATTGACTGCATCTCCTTGTGGCCATGCACGGTGCTTAGCAGTCAGCCAACAGTGGTGGTTTCCATTATCAGCTGTCTGGGTTTTAAGAACACATAGATATACAGTCAAGCAAAACACATAAATACACCCCGACATGCCGTTCTCGTCCATATATGCTGTAATTAAGGGGTGGGAATGGATGCAGTTATTTCCTAAATGTACCTACAAGCAATTTTTTCACACTAAGAAGATTATGCAGGTTGTTTCTCATCCTTGAGCATCTCTTCCATTGGTCGGTAGTTACTGCAAAGCTTTCAGGATTTCATGTTTTTCTGGCAGGGAGGAAATACTCAGCCATTTTCACATGTTGTGACAGCTCAAACCTTATGTGTTTATGTGCACCAGCGGCCTTTATTCTGTGCAAAGAAGGTCTGCAGCGGCTGATTGTGAATCAGTTGGTGTCCATCAGGCTGTTGAAAGGGCAGGGGTGGACCAAGTGCTTGAGAAACAGTGAGATCCAATGGGAATATCTCAAGCAACCAAAGGTTTTCAATGTGTTGCATGGGGCTGAAGCACAGAGGAGGCTACCATGGGACAGTCCCTGCTCACTCCAACACCACCCAGGTGAAAAGTGCTGATGTTTGGGATTGTGTCCCTTCTGAGAGTGGGCTGCTCTGCAGCCCTCAATGCTTTGCTTACAGCCATGCTTTCCAGCTGCACAGGGAAAGCATAAGGCTGTTTTTCAGCTGGAGAGCAAAGCAGAATGCTGCTGGTTGGAAAGAAGATGATGGATGAAAAAAGGCAGAATGACGCAGCGCTGCAGAGATTTTGCAACACTGAGTGCTACCAGAAAGTCAGAGCAGCACAGGACAGCAGAGTCCCCTCCAGGAGCAGTGCCACTGCTTTGCTGCAGAGCACAGAGCATCCAGAGACCAAGGAATGATCTCCACAAACCACCAACAAGCAGAGACATCCTCCCTCTGCATTAGGAGATACCCAAGGCTCGCAAATAAATAGAAAACTTCCAGTGCATCCTGCAAGGATTGTGCAGAAAACCTGCGTGCAGGCATGGCACAAGCTGGCATGGGTGTTGGCATGAGTCATGGTACAACCCGTACTAGCACCCATCTCCTGCTGGGCACAGAATCCAACCTCCCCTCCCACTCAGC
This sequence comes from Lagopus leucura, assembly GCF_019238085.1. Classification (NCBI taxonomy): domain Eukaryota; kingdom Metazoa; phylum Chordata; class Aves; order Galliformes; family Phasianidae; genus Lagopus; species Lagopus leucura. The sequence continues at coordinate 84,103 of NW_024962326.1, read as the reverse complement.
CCCTGCCCAGCCCATGGATGCTGAAGTGCTGCTTTGTTCCGAGACAACAGAGAGCTCACAGCCACCCTTCCTGTTGTCAACAGGCAGCACCCCAGCTCCACAGCCTCCGCCTGAATATCAGATGCTGCCATTTGTGTTTGGGTTGCTGGCCACATACCAGGGTTTGCCTAGGGTTGGACAGAGCTGAGCAAGGAAGCACTTTGAGTCAGGTTGTGGTGGATGTGGGGCACTGGAGCCCTGCTTGGTTCCAGCAGTATGCCTAGTCCTTGTGATTGCATGGGTGGGATGAGGACGTGCAGCACTAGCACTGGAAATACAGGTAGATATGAGTACAGCACCTTAAAACACCTGCAATTATGGAAAAGATTGGAAGGACTTGTCCAGAGACCAAGTAGGATTGAAATAGATCTTCATGGAGTCTCAGTTCCCATTTCAACACCTCCTACAGCCCAAAGTGCCTCTTCTTGGCAGAGCTTAAAGTTATCAGCGCCATTGTGGGACTGGAGAGGATGGGCTCAGCACACCCCGAAACCCAAAGCAGCACCCATGGGTGCCCAGGGCACCTCCTGCTGCCCTCTGCTGGGATGCACCAAGGAAATGGGAAGCAGCACCTGGAAATCCTCACTTGAACCCATGGAAAATCCTAATGCTCCCATCACAAAGCTCAGGCAGAGACCTTGTGTGAGAGCAAGGCTTCCTTGCCTGGCATGTGGGAGCACTGCCTGGATCATGGCTGCCTTCCCTGTGCCAGCATTCCTCTTACTCACAACTTTGGCCTCAGCTCCCCATTATATCTCCCACTGCTGCTCCTAATCTCCTTTTTGCCACCAAGCAAAGTCCGGTGATATAATGGGTCCTTGTGTTGCTGGGCGGTGGTGACATCAATAAAATAATGAGTGATAAAGGAAAGAAGGGAAAATAACAAAGCAAACCTCAGCCCCAAGGTCTGTCTGACAAAGAGGCTTTGTTGGGAAAGGTCAGCCCAAAGCCAGGAGGGTTTCCCCAAGCAATGAGGATGCAAAGACTTAGCAAACAAGGAGAGGATTAAATGCATCTTTGTTACACCACAGACCCAGAGAGCCATCAAGCTCCCATCCAAAGAGCAATACATGCTCAGCATTTAGGTTTGCAGCAAAGCAAAAGGTTTCCCAGGTCAGCGCCTGCCCTCAGCCTCCAGCAGCACAGCGTTTTGGGATGATGAAGAAACAAAGAACAAATGCAGAGCTGCACACAGGGGCTGGGAAACCAGCTCCAAACCCACCCTGAGAAGCAGCCATCAAAGCAAAGCCTCTGGCACACATCCTCCAGGATACTCTGCTGGCACAGCACTAATCCTGCTTGGCACGCCAGCAAGAGCTCTGTGCCCATGAGCAAGGTGCAGCTGCAGGTTTGTATAATGCCCTCTTGTGCAGCCTGGAAAAAAAGAAACCTGGATGAGAACGAACTCAAAGCATCCTGCACAATTCACCCTTTAATGCGAGGCCACAAATAAATCAATTCCCCTTCCCCAGTGGTTCCTTCAGCTTTTGGCAGCTGCGATTTTCCGCCTGTCCCAGGGCGGCATTTCCTTGGTGGCAGAGCAATGGAGCTGCAGGCAGCGAGTCCTGGCTCTGCTCCTTTAGCAGTGATTACTTTTTAATCTGGTTATCAAAACGGCCAATTGCTTTCCCACACCGAGAGCCGTTGCCCACCCCTCCCCTCCAAACTCAGAGTTCATATGAATTATGGACTCTTTAATCAGCGCTAATTGCCATCAGAGAGGAAAAGGATATAAACGCTATCAGCTTGCTTTGTTCCAAGGGCATCAAAAAAACACTTGTCGGGCGTTTCACAAAGAAATCCCATAAGAGCACTTAATCAGCAGCTAAAGCCTCCCATTTAAGTGGAGTGTGTAAATATGCACCTATTACCACCGCTGACATCAGCAGGCTTGTTTTCCATACGGCTTTGCCCTTGTTTTTGCCACGGTGACCATCTCATGATTTTGCTTTGGATTTTGAGCAAAAAGCCGCTGCTGAACGTCAGCGCCCCGCAGGCAGCATCCCTATTCTCCAGTTTACTCATCCCTTCTGTATCATCCAGCCTCAAAATACTCTTTCTTTTAAAAAAAACATGGAAATAGCAACGCATCCAAAGAACGCATCTTTGCACCGGCAACCGGCGCATCTCAGCAGCACGAGCTTCTCAGCCGTTCAGCAGAGCAACACGTTCTGCTGTTAATAAGGCTCTTCCTCACCGCAGAGCACATCCACCCACATCAAAGCGTGCTGCAGGACTGTCTGCAAATGAGACTTCCTTTGGCACTAGCATCACCGAGAGCTGATTAGCTGCTGGGCTTCAGCTTGTGTCATTGCCACTTAGAACCGGTCCTGATGTCTCAGACACAGACCAAAGCAGACGAAATGGGTGTCCGTGGCCTCCAGGAGGGCACAGGAGCTGCAGGTCTGGAGGCGGCCATTGCCTCCTACCTCCCTCTGCTCGATTCCTTCTGCACAGGGCTTGAGCACGTGTGGAGTTTGGCAGACAATAAGCCCCATGCATTCTCATTTGTCTTCAGAGGGCTGGGGGTGGCTGGGAGTGGATTCTGAGCAAAGCCCAATTTGGGGCACAGGGGTATCATGGCGGATGGAGGGGACCTCTGGAGACTGTGGAGTTCACCTCCTGCTAAAAGCAGGTTCACTCCAAAGCATGAAAGCACTTCAGATGGGTCTTGACTATCTCCAGGGAAGGAGACCCCATTGTTTCTTTGGGCAGCTTGTTCCAGAGCTCTGTCATCCTCACAGGAAGAAAGGTCTTCTGAGTGTTTGTATGGAACTTTCTGTCTTCCAGTTTCTGCCCATTGCCCCTCATCCTGTGCCCATCCACACCTCTCACAAGGGCCTGGACCAGGCTGCCCTGGGCCCCATCCAAGTCTGGCCTCAGATCACAGGGATGTTGTGGGAGACAGTGCCAAAAGCCTTTGCTGAAGTCAACTATCGTGATTACACATTTGCAAATAGTGCACTGCCCGATCCATCTAGTCATGTTCCAGTGGGCTTCTCTTAATCACCCTTAAGGAGTTTGCCCATGCCCAATGAGATTTCTCATGGCTTGATTAGTGAATAATTCATTTTATTAAAGCAACAGAATGCATATTGTTTTTATTGTCAGCAGAGCATGTGAAGTTAACCAAGAACATGAGTAATACGGCTGACTAGAATCAATTTAAACCATGGAATAACTCTACAGAGATTTTTAGGTTCTCTGGGGGAAGCACTCAGCATAACTGAGTAAGCAAATCTCACCTAATAGCCTTCCCTATAAGGGTGAAGAGAGCTCAGCCCATTGGCAGGTCCTGGAAGTCAGCAGCGTCCTCCCAGGTTGTACCTTCTTCCAAAATCCCTCTCTTAAGCCATTTTACACCATTTCTTACTTTCAGGTGGAGCTTCAGTGACTCCATTCAAACATACCTTTGTCTTGTAAAGTTTACTTGAGAACGTGTTTTTTGAGTAGGTGGAAAAGTGCTGGCTCAGGGCTGGCTCAGAACAACAAGATAGTGTATCAGTTCCAATGGCCCCATCACGGCCCCATCCCTGCAGCACCTCCACCCGCCCCACGTTTCGTGTTGGCTTTATCTTCTAGTCAGCACACCAGGCTCCCAGGTGTTTGCTAACAGCAAGGTCGCAGGTCATGTTGCTTAGGGAACTATCACAGAATGGATTATCCCCTGCATTCCACCACGGAAGTTTACCTTCTGTTAAGAGGTGGACGTAGGAATAAGTCACCTCCAGGAAATGCTCCACAACGTCGCAAGAGTATTTCATTGAATCATTAAGGCTGGAAAAGACCATTAAGATCACGCATTCTGCACTCACATCATAAAGGAAAGCTCAGATATGCTGGTTATCCGAAGCAGCACCGATGCTTGGTGCAGGCAAACCTTGCACTGATGCTTGCAAGCAGACAAACCTCCAGTCTGCAGGGCAAGGAGATGGAGCTCTGAGCTCTGAGATGCTGCTCCCCAAGTTTATCACTCTGCATCCCCTGGGGTGGATTGAAAGCCACAGCCAAACATCCCTGGCTGAGCAAACACAGCTTCCCTATCTAAACAAGCAAGTGAATCTCGAGGCATAATTTGTCATCTAATTGCACAAACACACCCAGGATTAATTGTTACATTTGAATGCGAAGAAGTTTTGATTTATGGCAAGATCAGGTTTAATCAGCTGGTTAGCAGAGGTGGCTGCCAAGCTGGAAGCTGCATTGCAAACAGTAACAGGAGGACTTCAGGAGGTGTATTTTTGCAAAGCTGAAGGGTTATTGAATCACACACAGCCTGCGAGGGGCACATACAGACCAAAGGGGTGAAATTAAAGCCTCTAATGCATTTGTTACAGACTCCACTGTGGACTCTTTAACCTGTGCACAAAGGTAAACTTCTCTTGTTAGCTTATATAAGATTTTGATAACATTATGGACAGAAATAGAAAGCCAGTAAGAGAAGGCTGCCAAAGTTTTCCACATATCAAAGCCATTAACCACCACCCCTCTGCCTCAGATAAGAAAGTGGAATTAAACAAGAACCTGCAGCCCTAAATTGGGATTTTGGCTGCAGGCACACAGCCGCTGCAGCGAGCCAAGCCCCACAGCCTCACAGCCCCAGGAGCACCCAGCCCCACGCGCAGCTCCCCATGTGCTTTGCACTTGTCCAAATCATAGAATCATAGAATCACCAAGGTTGGAAAAGACCTAAAAGATCACCCAGTCCAACCGTTCACCTATTCCCAATAGCTCCTACTAAACCACGTCCCTCAACACAACATCCAGTCTTTCCTTGAACACCCCCAGGGTCGGTGATTCCACCAACTCCCTGGGCATCCATTCCAGTGCCTGACCACCCTTTCTGAAAAATAATACTTCCTCATGTCCAGCCTGAATCTCCCCTGCCGTAGCTTGAAACCATTCCCCCTGGTCCTATCACTAATGACACGAGAGAAGAGGCCGACCCCCAGCTCACTACAACCTCCCTTCAGGAAGTAATAGAGAGCAATGAGGTCTCCCCTGAGCCTCCTCTTCTCCAGGCTGAACATTCCCAGCTCCTTCAGCCTCTCCTCATCAGCCCTGTGCTCCAGGCCCCTCACCAGCTTTGTTGCCCTTCTTTGAACACGTTCCAGGACCTCAATATCTTTCTTGCAGTGAGGGGCCCAAAACTGGACACAGTACTCGAGGTGCGGCCTCACCAGTGCTGAATATAGGGGAACAATCACTTCTCTGCTCCTGCTTGCAACACTGTTTCTGATGCAAGCCAGGATGCCATTGGCCTTCTTGGCCACCTGAGCACACTGTCGGCTCATGTTCAGCCGAGCATCAATCAATACCCCCAGGTCCATTTCCTCTACGCAGTCCTCCAGCCACACCGCCCCAAGCCTGTAGCGTCGCCTGGGGTTGTTGTGGCCGAAGTGCAGGACCCGGCATTTGGCCTTGTTGAAACTCATCCCATTGGCTCCAGCCCAGCTCAATGCAACAGGGAAGCACCCACCTTTCAGTGCGTTGCAGGGCATTGTGCTGAGTGCCCACTGATGCATGGATTCACTCAATAGCGAGGACAGAGCCTCTGACTTGGGCTTCACGTGGCCCCCAGTGACCATCACTTCCCACCGATGAGAAGGAGCAGAGATGCTGTGCAGGAGGTGCCACTGGTGTGGCATACACAGTGGGTGTCCATCTCCCAGCTGTAAGCTCCCTATGGCCCCTGCTTACAGTTCTCCATCAGCCCACCCATCCCTGCTTGGTTTTTGGGTACAAGCAACTTTCTCCTCCCTCTACCAGCTACCAAAATCAATTCCACTTCTCCAGGCTTCCATTCCCATATGGAATGCATGCCCTTGGCCATGACAACCAACAGCATTCCTTTCCATGCATGTGGTCTTTTGGTGCTTGTGGAGGGTGCTCAGGGCTAGGAGAGCAGCGGGAGCTGGGAGATCCAGAGATCTCACCCAGTTTCCTGCTGCTTTGCTGGCACTGAAGGGAGAAAAACTACAGATTCATCCAAAATGGGGATCCACCTTGAGGGTGGATACAGCCTGGGAGTGCTTTTAGGAGGGGCTACACAGCAATGATCCCCCATTCTTATGGAGTTATGGTTCCCACCCAGCTCATCATAGCCTGCCCCACAGCTCAGCCCCATCTCTGCCCCCTGTTGTACTCCTCCTCCTGGCAGTGAAGGTCAACTGTGAGCAGGAGGCTGCAGCATCAAAGGCAGATACTGGGTTCTGCCCCAAAAAACATGCATGAAGGTGAAAAAGGGGCAGCAAAACAAGCCAGGATCCTCAAGAGTTGCCAACATACCTTGCTGGGAACACAGAGTATCTTTTTTAATGGCTTTCCTTTTGCTTTTAAAGAACACCTGTGAAGGAAAACAGGTGAAAAAGTCCGAAACGATGCTGAAACTGAAACCATGACCTCAGGGTCACCCTGAAGGAGATGTTTCAGGTGAAAGCACTGACCCAAGGAGGGCTTTCTGTGCTCTGTTATGCCTTGGCAGCAGCAAGCTCTGACAGAATGGGTATAAAATTGCCTCTAATTGTGGCTGGGGAGGGGGAGGCCAATGGCACCTTCAGCCACAGGGGCAGGGAGAGCACAAAGCTGATTCAAGGGGCTCTCTAGCATGGGTTAGGGGCTGCACAGGGATGGGCTTCCCATTCTCTGCTCTTTTCAGCTGGGTTGGACCCGACATGCTCCCCACAGAGCTGTGCGGAATGGCAGAGGATCCAAGAAGGCGAATCTCAGCCTTTATTCTTTCTTAATCGCAGTAAATCCCTCCAAAATTAACCACTGCTCAGTTTGGCTGAGCCTGCAGCTACAGGATGGGAGTATCGGGGTGGTTTGTTGCTTTTAATGTGCCTTCATGGTCGCCTGCGAGCTTTTGTAAAGGATGCCATCCTCATCCATTCGCTCCAGGCAGGGAATCCAAGCCCCAGAGCTGCTGGCAGTGTGATATTCAGCAATATTCAGCATGTCTTCGCTGCACTTCAAGCCTAAACTTATTTAGCTTCTGGCCTGATTTTGGACAACCCTATAAGACTGTGTCCCACTGTTCCCATTGGATCCGCATGGCTACTGCTGCTTCTCCCAAAGATGCAGATACCAAAGCTGGTAGATCAATCACATGCTCAGTCCTGGGGGAACTTGATGGGAAAATGCCCTTCTTCAGAGGATGGAAGAGCTGATCCAAGCACTGATGAACCTGAGGTGTGCAATATGGCCCAGGCGTTTTCCCAACCCTCTTTCCTTGCAGGCAAGGTGCAGCAAGCAGGACAAGTGTGTACTTTGAGATCCACGGAGAGATGGTGGCAGCGAGGCAGAGGAAGGGCAGATAGACAAAGGGCAGGCAGAGAGAGGCTGCCACCTGCTGCCCATAAAAACCTCTCCGAGCCCTAAAGAAAGTGCAAAATTCAGATCTGTGCGTGTAACTTAACACACGGCTCTGTGCCCCCACAGTGCCATCGTCCAGCATGGGAGAGACACTAATAGGTGGGCTAAAGATGCCTAGAAAGGGAAGACTATCGTAGGAGTTGGACTCAGTGATCCTTATAAGTCCCTTCCACTCGAGACTCTCCATGAATGCGTCCCAAAGGGCCAGAGAAAATTAGCTGTGGAGGGGAGAGGAAGAGTCCCATGGGACACAGCACTCTGACACCTGGAACCCCTGTGGAGAAAACTGAGACACACCATGGAAGCGTTGCATGGACTGAGTTGGATTTCTCTGCACTGCCACAGAAATCTCGTGCCCTTTCCCAGGGGCACCACAAGCAGTGCCACTGAGAGCTAATTTGGTGGCATTAATGAATGTTCCATCCAAGTGATGGGTGGGACATCTGGACCTCTCGTCTGAAGGTTGAGCTAATTAATCTCCTACCTTTCTCCTCTGATGTCAGGCTTCCTCGTAAGGCCATTGCTGGCCCTAATTAAAAGGCTCTTCAAGCTGAGTGTCCCTTGAACACCAGTCGTATTTTGACAGTAATAATAATTACAGAAATCTCTTTGGTAGAATAATAATAACTACCCAACAGTGAGAAGAAAGGTCCCAGGGGAGAGACGGTAAGCAGTGGGGAAGTCGGGGATTCGAGCCTTCATGCCCTGGTGGTGCTGGGTGAGGGAGAAACGTGGCCCATCTCCCTCAGGCTTGCTGTTCTCTGCACCTGTGAAATGGGCACTTGGGCTGAAATGGGCACATTCAGCCCCTGAGCACTGAAACATGAGTTCCTGGGTTCCCCCAATGCTCCCTCAGGAACCCCTGCCCTGGGATGGCCATGGAGCTCAGGGCTGTGTCAGTCAGGGGCTGTCAGCACCCCACAGCTGGCAGTTCTGCTCCCCTCCAGCCTCGTTTCCATGGATTTTAAAGGGATGAGCCCAGCTCTCAGGAGACACCCCAGCAGAACCCATTGTCCTCGTCCTGATGAGTTCCAGATGTTCCCCAGCCCCTGGTCTGAGCCCAGATGTCCCACGGGATAAAGCTCTGGCTCAAATCTGCAGCTGCTTCCACTCACCCCCAATGGGAGAAACGGTGGTGAACGGCCCCATACCTGACCTGGCCTTAAGGGACAGCACTGGGCTTGGATTGAGAGAGGTGTCTGCCCATCTTTGGAGCTCTGAGCCTGAATTTCACCTTGCAGAAAGCAGCAGCAAGTGCTCGTGCACCCAGATGCTTCATTTACTTTTCCACTCCCTTTTATTTTTTTTTCCTCCCTTCATTTTTAATATTTTCAACTCATATCAAAGGTGTTTGGAAAGGCAGTCCTACGGGCACAGAAATCACCTCCCTGTGCACGATGTGCTGTGAAAATGGTGACCGTTGCACCTGGAAGCTTGAAACCCATGGGTCACTCCTTTGGTCCAAGCTATGAAAAAAAAAAAAAAAAAAAGAAAAAGAAATTCAAAGATAAGAGAAAAAGAAATGACCAAAAAAATGAAAAGAATAGAAGAAAAAAAAAAAAAAAAGCAACCTAATCAACTCATTGCTGAAGGCGTAAGCTGAAAAATATGGCAACAACTATATTTTTGCAACGGCCCCTCTTAAAAAATCCTGTAATGATTCATAATGACCCATCCAACTAAAAAGAGGAGCACCGATGACCTACCTGTCAGCTTTTAGCATCCTGCTAACAAGCTTAAAAGCACCAGGAAGGAGTAGAGTTGAGCCACAACCAGCAAAGGAGGGAAATAGGATCTTGCTTTTAGGGAGCGGTTGTCCTCGCAAGAAGGTAAGTGCCTTTCGCTCCCTTCTTTCCTATCAATCTCTGAAGAAATTAAAGTAATGATTGCCTGATGATAGACCAAAAATCTAATTTTCTGCAAACGAGAGGTGGGGGGAGGGGGGTGTATTTTAGACCCTCTGAGCCGTGCAGCCCCGTTAGGAAATGTAGAACTCTAATTAGCCAACTCTTTGTAACGCGGCTTCTTTGAGCAGCTGGTGGTGGGGAAAGTCCCACAGTATGGTGGTGATGAGTGTGAGGAAGGAATATTGCTGCTGGGTAGGAAGGGGGTGGGGGGTGGCTGGCAGCGGAGTTGAATTTTGTCTTTGGATCCTACAAACCCTGTGTGCCTACAGCCAGGACCATGTGCTGATGGATAGTGATGGGAATGGGTTTTCAGCTGTGCACCCACCACAGTGCTGCTGGCACTCCTGGCAGGGATCTCTTATTCCACACCCATCCTTACCACGCTGGAAGGGTTAGAGGGGTTTCCACAGCGATGGCAAGCTGTACTTTTCTATCCGAATTCCAGGAGGAGAAATGAAGTTTATCTGCTGGCTGTACCTCTCTGGGCTGGTGTTGGCTGTGCTGATCCCAGCAGCGTGGCAGGTGGTTCCGAGGGACACAGGAGATGCACTCAGGTATGGCGTTGGGTGGTTGGCTGCAGGCAGGCTGCAGGCTGAGAGCTGAGCCCCTCGCTATTGAGCTGTGCCTGATCCCTTTGGATTCATCCTTTCTGCCAGCCCGCATTGCCACGTCCCACAGGGGTTTCACGTTGCCCAGACCCAAAGGTTGTGTTGGCAATGTGGCGAGCAGGGCTGGGTGCCTCTCTCCTTCCCATCCCTATGGGGACAAAGGCAACTGCCCCCCCCCCCCCCCTCGAGGCCAAAGGCAGCATGTGTAGGAGCTGTTAGCTATGGCAGAACACCACAAAGAGCAGAGATTTCTGCTGCATGGGGAGATGCAGAGGCAGACACCCAGAGCGGTGCTGAGCCCGGCTCCACACTGTGCAGATGGGAAAACCTCTGTGGTCTCTGTGCCAGGAGGGGCTGGCCCTTCAGCTCCCCGTCTGCAGAGGGCTGAGAGCAGCAGTGATGAGATCCCTGGAGCTGAAGGTGTCCATAAAGATGCAGCCAAGAGAGGTCCAGGGCACAGAACAGGACGTCTCATGCACTTAAGGGACAATACTGGCCGGGCTTGTCAGATCCCCACTGTTATTTTTATGTGTTGTTACAGATTTTCTGGATGCTGCTCCATTCGTTGCAGCATTTTGCAGCCTCCTGCAGGGAGGGCACAGGAGCCCTTCTATTTGATGTGCATTAATCCCTGCATTTTGCCCCATTTTTGCCCTCAGATGGCCCTCATACGAAGCACCATCCAACACGAAGCGGCACTCGGAGGGCACCTTCACCAGCGACTTCACACGCTACCTGGACAAGATGAAGGCCAAGGACTTTGTGCATTGGCTCATCAACACCAAACGATACAGGTAGAGGGGAGAGGGGAGCAGGATGATGCAGGGAAACACCCCAGTGCAAAAGGACAACAGTAATAGAATCATAGAATCATGGAATCATTAAGGTTGGATAAGAACTCTAAGATTACCCAGCTCAACCATCCACCTACCACCAACACTGCTCCCTAAACCACGGCTCTAAATAGAGTCGTAGAATCACTGAGATTGGAAAAGACCTCGAAGGTCATCCAGCCCAACCTCAACCCGTTCCACCATCCCCAGGTGCCACATCTCCATGGTTCATGAGCACCTCCGGGGATGGGGACTCCACCACCTCCCTGGGCAGCCTGTGCCAATGCATCACCACTCTTTTGAAGAAAAAACATCTCCTAACGCCCAACCCAAACCTTTCCTGATGCAACATGAGGCCAATAATTATCTCTGCTTTTACTGATGTCATTCTCGCAGCAGCCCATATTTTAAATTTTGCCCGTGACCAAAAAACAAACTTCAAAGTGCTGAAACCCAACAAATACCAGCCACGTTGGGTACGGTTGGATTTCTGGCTACACATCCTCCTTCATCCCATTTCCAGAGGCAATGAAAAGCATTTTATGAAGTCCCCAGCACACTCTCATTGGAGCATCCTCGTGTTGTGGCTGCTATGGCTGTTGTCTTATTTCCACAGCTCCACCAAGAGGTACATGAGGGAGCAGCCCCGCAGCGTCCCCTTCCTGGCCATGCTGCCAGCAGCGTAAGTCATCCAACACCAAAAAGGATTGTTTCAAAATGCATCCACACACTGGGTGCAAAACTTCCCAACACAACCTCTTCCTTTTGCTCTCGTGTGGGTTTTATCCAGTGCTTATTGGCAATAGAGGACACTGAGGAAAGTGAAGCAGCTTTCGGGGTGGGGGGTAGGGGGTTAAATAGTTTATGAAATCAAAGAATGATAGAATTATTAAGGTCAGAAAAGACCATCAAGATCGTATAACCATCCATGCAGCCCAACCATCAACAACGGGGCAGGAGCAGTTTTGCACTGAGCTGTGCTCAGCCATTTTCACTTTGTGTGTGGGAGAGTTTCTGTTCTGTTAAACTGTTTGGTGCTCAGTTGCTTTCTTTCTTCTTCCTTCCTCCCTTCCTTCCTCCCTTCCTTCCTCCCTTCCTTCCTCCCTTCCTTCCTTCCTTCCTTCCTTCCTTCCTTCCTTCCTTCCTTCCTTCCTTCCTTCCTTCCTTCCTTCCTTCCTTCCTTCCTTCCTTCCTTCCCTTTCTCTCTTTCTCTCTTTTTCTTGCTTGCTTGCTTGCTTTCTCTTTCTCTCTTTCTCTCTCTTTCTCTCTCTCCATTTATGTACTTATTATTTCCTTTTTAAAAGGTACAATTAAACAGCAATCCCAGGCTTTCCAGCGTGCACCCATGGCTGTGGGACCCCTGCATCACCAGCAGCAATCTGACCCTCTGCAAAAGGATTGATCCATGGAACCACTGCACAAGCCCGCATGGTGTTTCCCAATCCCCTGCTGAAATCAGCGCTGCAGCTCAGCATCTCTGCCCAATTTATTTCCTCTCTACCCCCCGTTCCTGCCGTGCTGCCCTTCCTAATTCTGGTTCTGGGTGCTCCAATCCACCCCAGCACCCCATGGGGATCCTGCATGCTGCTGCCTGAGGACTTTGGGAGAACCAATCTCTGACCAGGGGCTGGTTCAGGTGCCCCGTTTTTCTCCAAATTCCTTCAATTTTAGGTAGATGGTAACCAGGGTGCCCCCTCCAGACCCCCCTTGAGTATCCCATCTGCTCAGACCTATGGCTCTAAGATTAAATAAAGGAGTATGAAAGATGAGTAGAACATATTTTGTTTAATTCTGCCCTGTTTGTATTGAAAGCAGTACCAAAAGAAAACCTCACACGACAGAGGGACTGCTCTCTCTGGGTGGAGTTTTGCTACAGATCAAGGACACAAAGTGATGTTGCTCAAAAAAACCCCCAATAATGTCACATCTTTCCCATCAGCTCTCAAGAACCAAAGGGAATGGATTTCCCCCAGATCAGTGCTGCTCACTCCCCCACCTGTCTGAGACATCCATAAACATCTCCAGGAACACCTCCAACCCTCTCCATCAGCACCACAGCCCTTCAACAGACACCGGAGCAGCACAGAGACACAAACAGATTTTATTGGGTTGTTTTCCCATTGTGGTCAGTGAACAACAGAGAAAACCCAGCAGATGGGGCTGGGATGGTGGAACATGTCAATAGCAGCAACAATTTGAGACAGGAACCACGAGACAGCGACATGGAGTGATGGCATTTGGGTTTCACAGAATGAGCCCTAAATAAATCGAATTCTTTAAAAACATATAAATTAAAATTCAGAACTGGGAGACAACACAGATTTGGTCGGGTGTTTTCTTTTCCTCCCCGTTTTATTTACAACACTGTGCATTTCCAAACTAGATCATCTCTTGCAACAAAAATAAATTCATTTCAGTATCTCCGGAACAAAAATAATTCCTCTATTTCTACATTCAGAATGGCAGAAAGGAGAATATACCGGGACAAAACAGAAGTGCCAGCACCAAGCTTATTACCCTCTTACTTTCCTCCCGCCCTTCTTCACTTAGGGCTCTCCATAGGATTCATTTGGGATTTTTTTATCCTATGGGAGAGGGGAGCTTTGCTTTTTGCACTGCTGGTGGTGATCCTTCTTCCTTCTCCTCCTCCTCCTCCTCCTTTTCCTCCTCCTCCTCGCACCCCCAGTGCTTCCAAAGCCCCCTCATGTAACAGAGCCACCTTTGTGCATGGCCCCAGGAGCTGCTTTAAGGCACCAGAGATGAGGATGAACCCCAGCACCCATCCTGCATCGGGGGAATGGAGTTTGCTGCCAACCGAACCAACACGGCATGTTGCAAGGAAGTGATTTTAATCCCATGCTGATTCCAGGGCTGCCTTTGGGATGCTCCCTGCCCCCTACATGGAAATATCAAATCCTCCCCAAATCGTGGAATCCTTACGATTGGAAAAGACCTCTAAGATCACCAGCCCCAATCAAGTCTGCTCATACAGAGCAATCCATGGGTTCGTGGTGAGTAAACGAAGCAGCAGCACCAAGAACTGCAGCTGCAATTGCAATAGTGGCATTAAGAATTAGAACTCTGCTTCCTTTTAAATAATAACTTAAAAATAAAATGAAGGAGAGAAAACTAGGCCTGCAAACAGGGGAAAAAATCATTTCAGATCCGGATGTTTGTGAATCCTGTGCCAGGGCACTCTGAGGAAGCCTGGTTTGCTTTTAACATAAGGAACCGACAATATTTGCCTTCATGGCTGGGACTTTTCTGCTCCTTCAATGCCAGCTGTGGGTGCATGTAGAAAACAATCCCATCCCCTGGCCCCAGTCCCTTCTGGGGCGAACAGGAGTGGAGACTGACTTTTCTGCTCATAATCAGAGGCTAATAGACAGAAAGCAGCTGTCCTGCAGACAGAGGGTGAATAATTCCAAGGTCAGAGCTGCACTGCTCTCGTGCACTGAGCAAACCCAGGCTTTGCAGCTCTTCCTTCCTCCAACTCAAGTTTATTTTACCCTGCAAGAAGTAAATCCCTTTCTCTTTCTCTGACAGCCACCAGCCACCAAAGCACAGTTTGCAAATCCAAATCAGTGACTTTCTGCCCTGTTTGCTGATGCACCACTGACATCCTTACAGAAGATTATTTTCCCCCATCCATTTATCAGTGTTCTGGGTTCATCTGAGGCAAGGAAAGGTTGAACCGATGGATGGGACAGCAAATGGGATGAGGAGATGGCAGCAGCTCCAAGTGCCTGGAGCCACTTCACATGGGGATGGGGACAGGACAACTGTCCCTTCTGTGTTCCCTTTCCTCCCAGGCTCCGTGGCCACCCAAGGGAGTCTGTCTCAGGGGTCAGAGCACAGCCCAATGGCTCCCAAAATGTGAGGAGCACATGGGTACCATCCATGCTCAACAGTATCTTCCCGCAGGGCAGCAGGGAAAGCAAAAAGGAAAAACCTCTTCCTGCTTCCATAAAATCACCGAATGGTTGGGTTGGAAGGGACATTGAAGATAATTCATTTTCCTGATGCTCCATGCTACCTTGAAAGAGAAAAGGCTTTTTGCATGGGGTAGGGGGCAAAGAAAATGAGCAGAGTATTCTTGAGGATGTAAAGCAAGGAAAGCAATGGATGTGGCTGGCTGCTCCCGTGACTACGTGGTTTATTTAAAGCAGTGGGTTTTAGGAGTTTCCTTATATCCAACTCACAGCCAGGGACAAGAAGGTGGCATTTCAGCTTTTTAGAATCAAAGCACCACAGAATGGTTTGGGTTGGAAGAGTCCTGAAAAATCATAGAACCTCAGAACGGTTGGCTTGGAAGGGACCTCAAAGATCATGGAATGATAAGATGGTTGGGTTGGAAACGATCTCAAAGGCTATAGAATCATAGGAAGACTGTGTTGAAGGGACCTCAAAGATCATAGAAGCAATGATCTTTGAATGATCAATGATCATAGAACAATCCGTTGAGTTGTTAAAGATCACTCAATTCCAAGCCCTTCCATGGGCACCTGCTGATTCTGGGGTCAAAGCAAAAAAATGATGGCAAAACTGGAACAAACACTTCTCCTTTCTCTCTGCACTTCCCACCACAAAGGACATCTCTCCCACACCGGTAAGAGATAGAAGGGAAGAACGAATCCAAGCAAGGACCCCGAACCAAGCCCAAAATCTGGCAGTGACGAAGAAGTGTAGAATGCGTCAAATATAACAGAAAATTCTTTTGTACATTCAGAGTTTATATTTGGACAGAAAAAGGGAAATGAGGGGGGGATGGGGGGAGAGATTAGATATAAAAAAAAAAAACTAGATAGCACTGAATGACCAAGCGGTAGCTGCCCCTCTACCACCACAGACCGTGACAACACACGCACACACACGTACACACGGAGGCTGAGCAACACCGAGCTCCCACTGACAGCGAGGTGCACCTCAGATTGCTGGTCTAGAGATACTGAATGCCTGAAGCACACCAAGGATAACTGGAAACGTCTTAAATGGCTTTAATGGGAATCCTGCTACTCGGAGGAGAGAACCAGGGAGGGTGCGTGTTTGCTTCCTCCACCCAACATAGCTGCACCGGCTCATCCCTGAGTCACGCTCTCGCTCCTCTCCTTCAAAGCCAAGATCCCTAAAGAGGACAACTGAGGGGAGAAAAAAGAAAAAGAGGGAAACAGAATCATTAAAGTTGGAAAGGCCTCTAAAATCATCCATCCTCCAATCTCAATTTCCCCAGTACTTGCTGCCTGATGCTCTTTGGCGCTGTGGCTTGCAGAGCAGCACGGTCGCATTCACCATTACCATTACCTTTTACCTTTTTCCTCCTCGGATTCAGAGTTTCTCTGCATTCATGGTGAGAGCCTTCCACACAGTTGTCTTCGACATTTCATCTGAGATGTTGATCTCAGAAGGGTCGGTCCTGCAATCATAGAACCAGTTTTTACAGTTGGAAAAGACCTTGTGAATCGTCAAGTCCAACCACTGACCCATCCCCACCAAGCCCACTCACCGAGTCCCGGAATAGAATCACAGAGCACTGAGGTTGGAAATGACCTATAAGATCATCCAGTCCAACCCCAACCCATCCCACCATGCCTGGCATGTGATGGGTCTTTACCTGTCCCTGCTGTTCTGCTTGGGGACACCCACGTAGCTCGTCTTCCCCAGGCTCAGCTGGACTGAGTTTGCAGCAGCAGCTTCCATCATTTGCTGAGACTCCTGCAGCAGAAGGGCAGATCAACCTCCTGTCTTTGAGCAAAAACCCCACACAGACATTGCATGCTGCCCCTCCTGGTCCTCGGCAGCTGTAGCACTGATGGAGCAGGAAGAAAACCTTTCGCTCCAAACATTTTGGGGGTTTAAAGACCCACGATGAGCAAATCTTTCCAATAATAATAATGATAAAAATAACAACAATAAAACAATTTTATTTTAGAAGGCATTTTAAAGTTGTATGATTGTTCAACAGTTAAGCTTAATGTATGTCTGTTCAAGTGATGATTTAGGGTAAAAAAATGGTTGCCAAAAGCCACTGGAATCTCCTTCTGCTTAGTTCCAGACTCCTCACACCGTTTAATGACTGGCTGTGATAGAAATTTCACAGCCCCCGGGCACCCAGTAGCATTACCTCTTCTTCTTTGGCTTCATTTTTGGCATCGTCCAACTTCTTCTTCTTGCTTTCTGGCATGAGGTCATCCAGCCAGCTGAGCTCTCGCTTCGAGAAGCAAAAATCCAGGACTTTCCGGACAAAAACGAGAGCCAAAACCTTCAGAAACAGAAACATAGGATGGTAGGGCTGGAAGGGTCCTTCAAGAATGTAGAACCATAGGATGGTTGGGCTGGAAAAGCCCTTAGAGGTCACAGAACCATGGAATGGTTGGGTTGGAAGGGACCTTAAGGGAAGCCATGGTGAGACCAGAGGCACGACTACACCCCGTTCAATGCTGAAAGCATCTTGTTGAGAGCCACCAACCATCATGGGGAAGACGATGGCCGCACGGGACGCCTTGATGACCCAGAGCAGCACGAGGCAGGTGAGCTGCACCAGGGTGAAGAGGTGCACTTTGCGCAACGGCACGTGCCGCAGGTAGATGAAGTCAGGCTGGTGCTTGGCCGGCATCCCAAACAGCTTCAGGCGGTCAAAGAACTGCAAAACAATGAGGAGATGCCACCGTGGGACTGCAGGGAGTTGCTGGCCTTACTGAGACCTGTAGGAATTTATTAGGGCTCTCACAATAAGCGTTGATCTCTTCCTGTGGGAACATAACCCCCACAGAGCCATCACCAAACTGCAATTATCCCACGTGATTCTATAATTAACTTTCCTTTGCCTAGTGAATCCTCCAGCAACAACTTCCACGAGAGGGAGACATTTCCTTCCACTTGCATCAAATTCTCCCATCTTCACGTAACAAAGCACTGAGAACATAACACAGAGAGCACCAAACCCACCCGCTCCTCTCAGCCCTGCAGACCCCCTTCCTCTGCCTCTTCCACCTCCAAGCAACAATTTGGGTTCCATGACCCTTATGGGTTCCTTCCAATATGATTCTCTATTTCCATCTCTTGCACTTGAAGAGGCTTTTCTCTTTTCCCCCACTACTGGCTGCAAGACCTTTTTTTCCCCTTCTCTCAGTAAGATGAAATATCAGGGAGCAAACATCTGCGTGGTGCAACAGTCCATACCTGGATTCCTCTGAGCGACGATACACCCATGTAGAGAAAGACACCGTACAGCACAGGCATTGGTATAAACTGCAAAGGGAATGCTATTTTAAGTAAAGCCATTGCATTTTCAATCTTATCCTTTCATTTTGCATAAAGTTGCCCAAAGCCTTCCAGTTCCCACAGGGCTGGAGATGTGTCGAATTTTATCCACTGGACATTTTGTGCATGCATGTGAGAAGCGCTCTGCTTTAGGCAGAACTTCTGAGCGACTTTTTCATCAGAACAATCCAATTTTCCAGAAAGATTGCAGGAAAATAGGTGATTTCACCCATGCTACCATATGCTGCACTCTGTGACGGCAGGAAAACAGCTCTGCATATTCCTGTGGCAACATGCAGAGGTGGCGTGCCTGCCTTCAGCCTGGAGATTAAATGACTTTGTGGGAGGAATGTGCACGAGATGATTGCAGCACATTTAGCCACCAGGAACGGCAGCTCTGAGCACAGTGCAACCTGTCCTCTTACTGCCTGATGGAAAGAGAGTGGATGTAGTGGTCTGAATGCATGAGGCTGTAGCCTATAAACACAGGCAGGTCCAAAAGACAATCAAAAAATGATGTGGCTTGGTGCCCTCAAGTATGCCCAACTGAAGGGTTGGGAAGTGCAAGTGGGGCCAGTTGCTATTATGGGTCACACCTCAAGGTTTGGGATCACCTCCTGTGCCCCTCGGACCTGGAGAGGGGACTAGAGACTACTTTTGTGCAATCTCCAAAAATCCTCCAGGCTGTTGGGTGCTTTGCATTTTCCTCCTACCTTTAACACAGCAGTCAAGAAGACGGAGCAGCCCATGAGCACAAAGATCATCAGTCCCGTGACCCTCTGCTCTCGTATCCCCAAAAATCTGGGTTGTTCTCCAGGAGCTGAGCAGCCTGACTCCAGTTTGAGGCTGTTCACGTGGGTGATGGAGAGGACGGTCGCGGCCACAAACCAGGGCAGCCCCATCACTGAGCACACCCCGAGCATCACAGCCACCATGAAGAGGTCCAGGTGGTACCCACATCCTTTCTGCAGAACGAGAAACAGAGCATCCCACAGCAGAAGAGCAATGAGCCAAACTCGCAGCTTGCTCGAGCTCGAGTCAACTCTTTGCAAATCTAAAACAATTGGAAACAACTACAGATATGCTCAGGTTTGCACAAGTTCTCCCTGTGAAAATCTGTCCGGAGTTCAGACAAAGCAGACTCTAGGGTGGGTTTTTTTTTTTCAGTACAGCTCCTAACTCTTCAAAAAACATCGATTTTTTCCCATCCTTGCAGCACACTCCCACCACTCACAAGTGAGACGTGACTGGCAGGCTCCTGGCACTGTGTTAAAACGATTCATTCCCCTAAATTTGCTGCTGACATTTTAAAACAAAAACACTCCTCCTTATTGTTACAAGGTTAATTTGCTGCCTCTGAAAGGTTTCCTGTACAAACTGCCTTCTTGTTTGCTCCCTGTGACATCATTAATGCAGAGGAGCATCCTGCCAAGCAGAGCTGTGTTGCCCCAAGCAAATGTGTTTGCATTTTTTAGGGTTGGGGTTGGATTCTCCTCTCACAACCACTTACCTTCAGCCTGTGCTCCTTCCTGTTCACAATGACGGCGGTGATCTGCTGGTCCATGAATATCAGGATGGTGCAGAGCAGAGCTGGGATGAGTGCAGCCAACACCGTCCACCATGGGTTGGGTCCTATGGGGTTCATGAGCCACCCACGGTCATCCCTGGTGGGCTGGGACAAAGCACCAGCATTAGTGTCACCTGCCAGCTTGGATTTCCCCTCCATCTCCACTTTGAAGTATTCTCAATGCCTTGCATCACTCTCTGCTAAGGGGTTCAGCAGCACTCTTTGCAAGCACTCATAGATATTTCTCCTGTCCATATCAAGTTTTAGGGTTGTTTTCTCGTTTCCAGAGAGAAGTGATGCATTGGAAGGTGGAAGAAAGTCATACCACCAGCACTTCCCTCAGGCTCAGCCCTGTCCATCCCCATTATCAGCAGGTTGATGTCCCCAACAGCACAGTCACGGGGTGAAGCCAACCCTGTGCCAAAGCTCCCCATTACCTTGAACATATGGGGGACGTGCAGCTTTGGTGATGGGATCCCAATGAGGAAGTCGATGACCACCATGACGACGATGGTGAGGAAAACAGCAAAGTCACTTATCGTAGACCGGACCTATGGGGGCAAGAAATCGATGCTCAAAGAAAGGGTCATGGCAAACACAGGAGCAGCACGAGATGAAAAAGCTTAGGGATGCGAAAAACATGAAGGCTGATTAACAAAACCCCACCACTCTGAGGACGTGAGCTGAATCCCTTGGTTAGAAGCTGCTGCTGTGTTTGTCCCTGTGAGATCTGGTGTCAGATAGAAAAGAAAACAGCTTAATTGAGGGGAAAGGGATGTTTTAGTTCTTTTTATTTTAATCATTATTAAATATTTGGAAATAAACATCTGTCACTACAGCCACTCTCACTGCTGAAATGGGAATAAGGCACTGAGGTACATTTGTTCCCTATAAAGAAGAAATATATCTTCTTCTGTGGCAGCTCCTCATATGAACCAACCTTCCTCTAGAGTACACAATGGTGAGGGGAAAAAAAATAACTTTGGAGGATCTGATTTTCATAGAATCATGTCATCATACACTGCACTGGGACAGGCCTTCAGGCAGGTAGGAAATGCAGAGATCACCGAGCTCACAGAAATGGTAAGGAAACAGTTGATGGGAATCCCACCCAAATCAATGGAGATCCCATCCAAACCAATGGAGATCCCATCCAAACCAATGGAGATCCCATCCAAGCTGATGGAGATCCCATCCAAATCAATGGAGATCCCATCCAAGCCAACAGAGATCATGGCCTTCAAGGCTCTTCCATCAGCAGTTCTTGACCCAGTGGTGGCAAATGCTGCAATATTTGAGGCAATGAGTGTGGGGCCTGCTGCTGGCCCCCACCTTCTACCTACTCTGGTTGGGAAGTAGCGGCTGGTTTTAAACATCTTCAGTGAACTCGAGAGGACAAAGGTGGAGAAGAAGAGGATGCAGGACCAGAAGAGGACATTGGGTGTGTAGGGGCCATCGTGTCCACAGGCAGGTCCATGAAATTCTCCATGCAAATGTCGACATTCCTGGAGAAACAGAGCATGAGGACGCAAAAGAGGTACATGTGCTCAAAGGAAATGTTGGGTAACTGGGGCAGGGTTGGGGGCCTGGTCCGAGATCCATGACCTTGTGCCTGCTGCTGGCAGGGGAGATTTATATCTGAGGAGCAGCGGGAGCTTAACGAGTGACACATCAACAAAGGGGAGAGGGAGAATTGGGCTGTGATGGGGCACAGAGTCATGGCAAGTTCTCCATTTGGACTGCATGCAGCCATGGCTGAAGGCACCACAGGGGGATGAGACACCCAAAGGGGATTCTTGGGGGCAGAGTAAAGGGAAAAAAGGGAAGGAGGGAGGTGATCACCATGGTAGGAAAGGAGAGACAAAGTACCATCTCCCAGGGCTCATCCCTGGGACACATCAGACAGGCAGATGTGTGCACGCTCAGATATGCAGATATGTGCACGCTCAGACACTAAGACTTATGCATGTAGGTGCAGACAGCGCTGAATAAGAACTAGCCCTGGAGTTACTGAGGACCAATTAAAGAACCAGTTACCACCTTCAGGCATGAACTTAAGACCTCCAACCCCTCCAGTGCTCACACCATCACGGATCTCACTCCCAGCCAGAAATACTGCCCCTGCAGCATGCCTGGGGGTGACAGGCATCACCACTAGAGCTAAGAATATGGTGCACTCCTTCCCAAGACCGCAGGTGGGCACCACACGCACCGCACCACAGCAGTGATTTTTCACGTCAGTTTGAAGCACAACATCATCCGAAGGGCTTTGGCACCGCCTTGACACCAACGGGCACTTACAGATACGGTGAGGTTTTCCCAGGCGATGGCTGCAGGGTTGACCTCATTGCTCTGCCAAAAGTGCAGCGTTTCATTGGTGGGATGGGTGGGAGCTGCACACTTACAGCTGGGAGGAGAGAACCAATGGGAAGGGAAGGAGGAGCAATGTTGGCGCATCCCTAAGGTGCTGCCAGTGGGGTGTTTTAGGGGAAAAAAACCCACTAGTAGAGGGTGAGGAAGTCAAGCTGGCTGTGCATGTGCACCGGGTAGGTCTCTCCCAGGCAGATGAGCTTCTCCAGAGCCTCGTAGATGAAGATGATGCAGATGAGGGCGGCGAAGGCTTCCTCAGTGAAGCGGGTGATGTAGCACACCAGGCAGCTGGCATCCGTGGCCACCAGCACCATGCAGAGGAAGGCAGTCCACAGCCCGATGCACGTCCGCAGGGACAGGTAGGAGAGCGCGTAGTCCCTGAGATGGGAGGGAAAGCGAACAGGTTTTCCCTCAGGGAAAATCCAGAGAGATGTAGGAACGTGCCAAGGAATGTGGTTTGCGTGTACTACAGACAGCCGCGGGGCTGCAGGGCCCACGGGTGGAGAGGCCAATGAGGTAATTAGCATTATTTAACAGTGATGCGGTGTCAGTATCTCAGAGGCTAACTGAGGTCAGGTCTTTGTAGGGGAGCACATTGTGTTCGCCCATCACCCTATGCCAACACCAAAGCCCTCTGGTTGGGCATCCAGCACCAGCTGCCTGAATGATGTGAGTGATTAATTGCAGCAAGGGTGGCTAATCACTGTCATCACAGCCATCACAGCAATGGCTGTCACAGAAGGTTTGCATTTGGCATGAAAAGCTCCTGCTTCCTCAACAAAATCATCAAATCTCAAAATATTTCAGCAGAAGGAAAAATTGTTTGGCTGTTTGGGCGAAATGTATTTCTGCTTTTGGAAAAAAAAGCTTGCTTCTGTGGCTGAGAGCAAAGCAAATCTTCCTTCATGCTCTCAAAACAGAGTGATTTGTCTCCTCTCACTCATGCGTCCCATCTTGGACATCTCCATACATGTGATTTCTCCTCATCCTGTTTGCCTCAACCCCACAAACTCTGCACAAACCCTTGCATCCTGGAGGTAGGAACATGCAATGCACTCAGCGCATGCCACAGTAGCCAACTCCGATCAACTCCAATCTTACAGCTACCATTAAGAAAAATAACAGAAAAAAAAAATCTCAGCCTTCAGAAGGCTCCGTGCAGCCAATCTTACTTGCAGAACTTGTAGAGGATCTTCTCGAACACGAGGACAGGGCCGGTGCTGCCAAGGATGGTGAGAGGTTGGCCAGCAAAGAGGGAATAGACAACGCCAGTCATGGATGCGCCCAGCAGCGACTCCATGGCGCTCTGCCCGGGGAAGAGAAGAGCAATTAAATCATGTGGGCAAAGCATTTGTGGATGAAAAAAAAGTGAAAAAAAAATGTGAGAAAAGCATTATTGTAGGAAAAATAAAAAAGAAAGTAAATTTGCAATTGAAAATAGAAATATAGAAAGAGTAAATAGAAACATAGCGTCATCTAGGTTGGAAAAGACTTAGAAGGTCATCAAGCCCAACTGCCAACCCAGCAAGTCCCATCATGCCGTGTCCCATTGTGTCATGGCCATGCACACCTCCCCATCACCCCACACTCCTCCCCATCACCCCACACTCCTCCCCATCACCCCACACTCCTCCCCATCACCCCACACTCACTATGTGGCCATCGGTCGCCTCCCCCAGCAGCCCCCCGAAGGTGATGACAGGGGACATGCAGGCACAGTAGAGGAAGAGGAAGGATGCCAGGCACTGCAGACTCAGCGCATCCCGAAAGTCACTCCAGAACCACGGTGCTTTCCGCTTCACGTCCAGGATCAAACCTCCAAAGAGTCTGGAGGAGGGACAAGAAAATAGATAGAGCAGGCAGAACGGAGAATTTTGTGCAACTATGGGCATAGAGCAGCTTCCATAGCTAAAAAGCAGTGTCTCTCTTCCATTTTACACACACCAAAAAAACCCTCCAACGATGAAAAGGAGCTACCCTGAGACCCCATCATAGAACCACATAGAACCATAAAACCACAATATGGCTTGGTTTGGAAGGGAGCTCAAAGATCAAAGAACCAGAGAATGGTTGGGTTGGAAGAGTCCTTTGAGATCTTAGAACCACAGGGTGGTTAGGTTGGAAGGGTCCTTCAAGATCACAGAACCATAGGATGGTTGATTTGCAAGGGTTCTCAAAGCCCCTCCAGCTTCACCACCTGCACTGGGTTGGTCCCACTCCTCCATCAGCTGTCCAGAACCCCGTCTATACCCTAAAGCACTTCCAGGGATGGGGCACCCACACTTCTATAGGCAGAAGTGGTTTCACTGCCCTCTGGGTAAAGAATTTCCACCCCAATTCTCACCCAAATCTCCCCTTTTTTTCCAAATAAGAATATTGAACCTCCCACCTTCCCGTCCGCTCCAGTTCAGGGCCGCTATGTTTTTCAGGCTTTCTGTGAGAAGCGTTGTCATCCAGAGCTCCGGGCACCTTCCTTTTTTTCTGTACAAACAGAGAGATGGATTTATTCCCAAGTCTCCCACCCACCCCCTCACACCTCCCTCCACAGCAGCACCCACCTGAGAAGGGACGTTTTTGGGGGGCTCGATGCGGATCGATGGGTCCCACTCCCCTGGTGGCAGAACTGTGACCTGATCCAGGAACTCATCGATGCCAGCCACCAGGTCAGCCCGGTTCTTGGCTTTGTAGGCAACGTCATGAAAAACCTGCAGGTAGGGGACAACCGGTGAGGGGACAATGCAGCACTGTTGTCCTAACCAGCGCGATAAACTCCCAGATAAACGCGGAAGAGTTTTCCCCCAAGTTTCCCCAAAAGGAAAAATTTGTGCATCATAGGATTTGGGGTCATTTCCTCCCATCCTTCAGTCATCTTAAAGAGGTTTTGCATGTTGGGGATTCTGGAGAGCAGGATGAGGTGCAGGATTGTAACCAGGATGGGAATGTGGGCTCTGGGACAGAATCATAGAATAATTAAGATTAGAAAAGAGCACTACAGTCATCCAGTCTAATTGTCAACTCATCTCCACCATGCCCTCCATACGGGGCGATGCAGACCCCCGGTGTTGGCTTTAGGTGCAAAATTTGGGAGCTTTCAGGTCTCCAGATCTGCTTCCTTGCTACAGCGGAGGTGATCCAAAATCCTCACTGCAGTGGAGATGTGGAGAGAGGAAGAAAGCCAAAAACGACCCTGGGATCTGAATTATCTCATCACACCTCATCCGTCATGAGCGTGGCCATGGACCTGCCGATCTCGTGGTACTGATGGGCTTTTCCTTCTGGTCCCAACAATACAAACAGAAACCTGAGTGAGGAAAACCAAACAAGAGAGAAGAACAGGTCCTTGCTTAGGGAGCGCCCAAAGAAATCCCAGCAGCTTCCAGTCCAGAGCACAACCTGACACTAGGCACACAGGTGATGGATTTTAAACTCATCAAAACCCATCACCTTTGACAACTGACCATTCAAGCTGGCTTTCATTAAAGTTGGGCAGTTCTTAACTTTTGGGTTGATGTTCATTACAATTGGCCAGTGCATTTTATAATTTTGGGGTTGATGTTCACTGCCATTGGCCAGTGCCCTTAGAAACCACAGCAGGGAAGGGAGAAACGAAGGTGGAGAATGAGAGATGGGGGAAATGTGCTTGCAGACTCGCTCCTGCTGGCCTCATTCTCTCAAGATGAATTTAGATGTTGGTTTTTGTTGTTATTTTTAAAGAAGAACCTTGTGCTTCTCCTTCAGACCTGGTTGGGATGGGGACTTCTGTCATGCCCGAGAGGAGGACAGCCGGGGTGAGGCGGGCAAAGGCCATGATGGGCTGCTGAAGGAAATCCAGCTCTCCCACCAGCACGTTTGCTGCTTCAGCCCCAGTGGGAATTTTCTTCATGAAGTGCAGCTCTGCCTGTGCACATCAAACGAAGGGCTTTTCAGGCTCTTACCCCAAAGTGGAAGCCCACAGCACTCTGCTGTAGACACATTTGCAAGAGCAAAACCAGCCCTAAGAAAGCTACAGGATCTCACCTTGCTTAAATCCATGGGGCTGGTGTCGTGGCTTACCCCATTTTTAGCTTCTATGGTGGTGGGAGGAGGATGGGGGATGAGCGTTTGGGCTGGGAGGAGAAAGAAAGACTCAGAAAGACAGACAAGGAGCAATTGGGACACAAATCCTCGTGCAGGGCAAGTCCAATGGGGTCAGATCCCACAAGAGCCTTCACCTGGTGCCAAACCCTACAGGAACCTTCACCCAGTGCCTGGCCCTATAGGACCCTTCACCTGGCTTGTCAGCGAAGGAGAGGACGATGGGGAGGAGGTTGTTTCTCTTCTTCTCGTTCTGGTGGTGGTGCTTTTTGAGAAGGACCTCGCGGACCTTCTCCCGCATGCTCTCATCAAACTCACTGGAGTGGTTCTGCTGGTCCAGGATCATATCTGAGAGTGGGAAAGGGATGTGAGAGGAGAACCCCTGCAGAACCCAAGAGGGACGCAGCACAGCTCAGCACGGGCACAGCTTTACTCCATGAGGTATTTTTAATGCAACTGAGCTTTTGCAACAAAAGCAAGCATTTTCTTTTGCTAAAAAACAGCATCAAAGTGCTTATTCATTGCTCAACTACGGTAATTATTTCTCCTTCTAAATAATGCAATTTCCTAGCCTGGTCTGGTCTTTCAGTGCTGCTCCACGTATCCAACCAAATTAAAAGCAACCCACAGCACAGACCTTCCCTGAGTTCCCTCCACCAAATGACTGCAATTTGCTGAGAAATGTGCTGAGAATGGCTGTGACTCCCCTGCCTCCTGAAAGGGCTGAATGGGGACCACCAGTCAACCATCATTTCTCCAAAGCTGCTTTTCCAATTAACTTCTATTATCTTCCTCCTCCCCTCACCCCGAAACACACTGCCTGGTCATCTTCCAGATAAACTCTGCCTTCAAAGCTCCCAAATCCTCAGTGTTAAGGCAAAAGGGAAAAAAAGAATGTGAGGAAATAGCTGGTAATAACTAATTTACTTAACGAGGCTCAGCCCTTATGCAGACTGTGTTCATTTCTAAGATCTGTGTTCATTTCCAGCCCCAGAAATGGCTCTCAGAAGGGTCCTACGTTGCAAGAAAACGCTCAGCCTGCCGCCAGGCCAAAGCAAAGCCCAACAAACCTTTGAGACACAAAACTGCAATGGGATTTCTGAAGGATGGGATGCCTGGGGGTAAGGTTTGCAGCGCACGGTCCCACCCTGACACCAAGAGGTACCTGCGATCTCCTCGGTGCTGTTGGCACACATATCCAGCAGCACTGTGCCTTTGATGATGCAGTTCCTCAGCTCAAAGAGGCTGTGCAAGGAGAGTGTGGCCACGTAGGGTTTGCTCCAGCGCTCGCCGCCGTCTTCCACGTCCTCCTCGAATTTCAGCCACCTGCAGGCACCGCTCGGGGTCAGCCCCACGGCACTGCGGACAGCCCTGATGCAGGAGGAGCTGCCATTTACCTCGCTGTCTCCTTCCACTCTGTGCCCTCGCCTTCTTTCACACGGATCTCATCCAGTTCGGTGAACAGATCATGAGGGACGTGCTGCTCGTCCTCCTCGGTGCTGAGGATGAACTGCACCCGCTGGGATGGCGTGTCTATGGGAGAAGCACAGAGCCAAACGCCCCATGTTGGGGCCAGGTCAACCATAAGATCACCAAGTGCAACCATCAGTCCATCCCCACCATGCCCCCTAACCACATCCCTAACAGAATGAACAGAATCATAGAATCATACGAACAGAATCCCTATGAACAGAATCATAGAATCACAGAACCATTAAAGTTGAAAGAGACCTCTGAGATCACCCAGCCTGACCCCAACCCATCCCACCATGCCCACTGACCGCGTCTCCAGGTGTCACACCTCCATGGTTCTTGAACACCTCTGGGGATGGTGATCCCACTGCTTCCCTGGGCCACCAGCCTGTGCCACTGCATCACCACTCCTTTGGAAAATAAGTTTTTCCCCCCTCCAATCCCTCCCAGTCTCCTCCAATCTATTCTACATCCTCCAATAAATGTGACTTTCCCACATGAAGACAGACTCCCTAAGATGAGCCTATGTGTTTAATTGTCTGGAAAAAAAAAAATCCCAAGAAAAGTTTGCAAACAGAGGCTCTTGCTCTCAATAATGCAATTTTCCCCCAAAACAGCAGCTGGCCGGGCATCAAATCAGCACGAGAATCATAGAATCATAAAGGTTGGAAAAGGCATCATAAGATCACCAAATCCAACCACCCCCCACCATGCTCATTCAATACAGGAATCACAGAATCATGACGGTTGGAGAAGACCTCCAGCATCACCGAATCCAACCATCAGCCCATCCCCTCCATGCCCAGTAACATCCCTAACTCCCACAGCTCCCCATCTCCAGCTTTGCAAATAGAGACCCTTGCTCAGCAATGCAATTTTGACCCCAAATAGCAGCTATAGCCCTCGAGGCCGCCCCACAGAGCCAGACCCCCCCAGCCTCAAGGCTCCTCATCCCCAGGACTCACAGTGGTAGCCCTGCTCTTCGGGGGCTGCCTCCTTTGCCCGTTCGCGCTTCCGATGCTTCTGGCTGCGGGGCCGGTGGTGCCGGTGGCTCTGCCTCACCAGGGGCATCTGCACACCCACATACAGGGTCCGGTGTCCTGTGGGTGAGCAGCACCGTGACACAGTGGGCTTATTTTTACTTGAGTTTTGCTACAACACAACAACAAAAAGCCATGGCTCCCGGTTCTTTAAAATTAACACCAGAGGGTTGAATCTCTTCTTCAACTCAAGCTTTGCCTGGACAAAGCTCAGAGTTGTTCATTCCGAAATGGGATTATCCTTAAAATAAGGACAAGGTGGTGAAATGATCAGGTCACCCTCCTGATACTGAGCTAAAGAACAAGAGGAAAACAAAGAATTGAAGCCCTGTCTGCAATTCTCATCCAGTCAGGAGCAGCCTCATTGAGAAAGGGAGCTGTGATGATGGAAGAAAAGGAGGTTATCAGAGGCAGTCAGCATGGGTTCACTGAGGGAAAATCATTCTCAACCTGGGGAGGAATAAAGGCAGGTTGGAGGCTGAGCTGCTGGAAAAGAGCTCTGCAGAGAAGGACCTGGGGGTCCCGGTGGCCAACAAGGTGACCATGAGCCAGCAGCATGCACAAGACAGTCAATGGTGGCCAACAGGTTGACCAAGAGTTGACCAAGGGTCGATCAACAGGGTGACCATGAGCCAGCAGTGTGCCTTGTTGGCCAAAGGTTCCCTGTGGGGCACTGCACAGAGCACAGCCAGCAGGGCAGGGAGGTGCTTCCTGCTCTGATCTGCACTGGGGAGAAGCCATTTGGAGCACTGGGCTCCCAGTTCAGGGCAGACAGGGAACTGCTGCAATGAGCAACGTGGAGGGTGCAGAGCTACTGGGGGCCTGGAGTGCCTACTGGTGGGGACAGGCTGAGAGGGCTGCTCACCTGGGGGACAAAAGGGGAGGGGGTCCTGGGCAGTGCAGATCAACATCTAAAGGAGGAACCCAGAAGGATGGGGCTGGGATCTGCTTGGTGCTGCCCAGAGCCAGGACAAGGGCATGGAGCCCATAGAGTTCTGTCTGAGCAGGAGGAACCCAAAGGTTCTTTCCAGCTCTACTGTTCTGGGATTCACCCTGCCCTCCTCCATTAGAAAAAGTAATAATATGAAAATTGTGAAAGGGAGCGTGTTTCTTGGTTAACAGGCACAGCAGGTTCTGCTATCGCCTAACAGAATCATCAAGGTGGGAAAAGATCATCCAGTCCAACCTCTCACCTTCCAGCTCCTCCTTCTCATAGTGGATATTGACAACGTTGCTCGTTCCTCCTTGGTCAACCACTGCCTCTTCATCGGGTCCCTGCTGGGCAAGGAGCAGGATTACATTTTATTCTCGTGCTTTTGTAGAAATTGAGGCTGCCAGTATTTACTGCAGGAGGGGAGGGTAGCGTGTGTTAGATGCCCTCAAAGACAAAACCCGTACTTCTTTGCTTTTGCAGCTTTCTAGAACAAACAGAGGCTGTGATGCCCCGTCCATCCCTGCAGGTGTTCAAGGCCAGGTTGGATGGAGCCCTGAGCAGCCTGGTTTAGTATTAAATGTGGAGGTTGGCAGCCCTGCCTGCGTCAGGGGGGTTGGAGCTGGATGATCCTTGAGGTCCCTTCAACCCAAACCATTTTCTGATTCTATGAAATAAATAGATTTCAAGCCGGGGGGGGGAATGAATTTTCCATTCCTGAAGATGCAGTGCAGCTGTGCGGGATGGAGATCCCTGCAGGGCTCGCTAGGTGGCACTTGGCCACAGGACACGGCCGTCACCAACTCCAAAAGCAGAGACCTACAAGGGCAGCTCCATCTCCAGCACGGTGGGAGCACGGTCAGCCCTGGTTGCCTTCTATGGAAAACGTGATTTTTCCCCTTGCAAAAGAGCTGATGCTTTCCTGGGCTGAGATACCATTGCTGCATCAGGAGAGCATTTGTGCATCACAAGCCGAAAATCTATTCCTCCATTCACATCCACTCAGGGACAGGAATTCAACCACAACGACCGCAGTGCTTTCACCAATGCAAAGAGAAACTGCGACCTCCAAATGAGCACCGTTGTGTTTCCACTGGTTTCCAAATTATTCCTCCATGAAGGGGGATGACAAAGGGCTGGAAGCTGTGAATTCCCATTCACCATACCTGACATCACAGCCACCAGAAGATTGTGGGCTGTTCCAACAGACGATAATGGTGCACTTTCTGTTGGAGATTTGCAGCTGAAATTGATGCTGCAGAGGTGCTCAGGAGGATGCTCACCCCCCGATCTGTGGTTATGTGTTGGGAAGGGGAATGGGGGTCTCTCCACACCGCTGCTCTCCAGATTGATGTGTTGGACAGCAGGGCTGCTCTTGGGGTTGACCTGATGCTCCCATGGCCAAAGCAGCGCTCATGGCTCCCTTATTTGCTCACCTTCAGCCCATTTTAGCAGCAAATTCAGCTCCCCCAGCCCAGATTTGTACAAAACAACCTCAGAAAAAGCAGGGGATGAAAGCACAGAACAAAATCACTGCCAACTTGCAAGCTTGGGTGTGTTCAGTGGGTACCACCAATCAGCACCGCCCTGCCCACCACAAACCATCTCCCCAGAGCACCACCTCTGGCTGCTGTGCAAGGAGCTCTGGCCATGCTACCTGCAGCTTCTCCACAAGAGTTATCTTGCAGCTGCTCTCTGGCTCAGCCCCATGTTGGACATCATCATTGAGGGCAGGTGGAGCCTCTGGGTCCTGCATTTAGCCAGGCTGCTCTGGGACATCTGAGTGGATCCTGCAACCCCCCCCCCCCCTCCCCCAGCAGAGCTGTCCCCACCAGGAGGAACCCAGTGACGCCCCCAGTCCCAACAAACACGGGTGGGTTTTCTGGAACCAGAATTCATGGGGCACGGCCAATGAGGTTAATTAAAGACACGCACTCCGAAACTGGGAGATGCTCACCAACACGGTGTCCCCACCAACGTGATGGTCCCATCGAAATGAAGGTCTCACCAACTATGTCCCCACAAAAATGGTGGTCCCACCAACATGATGGTCCCATCAAAATGAAGATCTCATGAACGTGATGGCCCCATCAACATGATGATCCCATCAATACAATGGTCTCACCAACTATGTCCCCACAAAAATGGTGGTCCCACCAACACCGTGTCACCACCAGCATGACAGTCCCATCAAAACAATGCTGCCATGAACATGATGCCCCCACCAGTACGATGTCCCCACCAAAATGATGCTCCCACCAACATGATGCTTCCATCACCAACACAATGTCCCCACCAACACGATGTCCCCACCAACCCTTCCACCAGCCAGTGCCCTCCAAGCCCTGGGGCTGCTCCAAAATCCCGATCCCCACATCCCACAGGAACTGAGGTCATGGCCAAAATACTGCTGGAGTTCCATGGGGATGAGGGATTTGGTTGAGCCAAGGGCAGCGGTGCCCAAAGTGCTCCAGGTTGGAGCCCATCTGTTAACGGGGCTGAAAAATGGAGCGGCTGAAGGTCGTTTGGGCATTTAAAATCTGAGCTGCTGACGTGCGAACTGTCGGGAAAACCAATATTATGGGATGGCACTGGGTTTTGTGGCAATTTCCTGTGCAAACTGCAGGAAGGTCTCACTTTGGCACGACTTCCATTAGCCCCTTATTAGTCAAACTGAGCCCTAACACGGGACTGAAGTTGGTGAAGGATTAAAAAAGCTTCTTCCAAATTTTCAAAGCAAGGCAACCTATTTCTAACCAGCAGAACCTCCTCCCAGGTTGAGGATGCAGCAAAGCGGAGCCCCGTGCAAAGGTTTCTTATTTCCATCCCCTGCAGCTTTGCACCCCACGTTGGTGAAACCACTGCCCACAACCCTCGTGGGACACAAGAACATGGGACCCCTCCGGGTGACCACCCCCTCTCTTCCCCAGCTCTCCACTGCCCTGCCTTACATCCCGCTCTGAGCTCATCCCTCTGTGCTGCACATTTCCCTCCTGCTATCCGCTCAGGACGGAAGTGAAGCGCTGGCCCTGAAAGGTGAGGCAGCTGTAAGACAACACGGTGAGGGAAGCCGACACTGAGCTCTGCTCAACACAAATCCCATGGGGATCCAAGCTCCAATCCTGCTGCTTTTGTATTATTCAAGCATTCGGTGAAACTATAGAAAATGGGGGGCACCTCCTTGTGCCAAACCCACAGTCTGACTGGGGTCTGAGCAGCCCATCCCTGTTTGAAGCATCGTGTAATGGTGCCAGCAAAGTAAACGGCCCTGAGAAAACACTCTGTCCCTTAAGGCACGGACCCCCAGTGTTTATTTCTCTGGGGAAATGGGAAGATCTCATGGTTTCATAGAAAACACCCAATTGTCACAATATGGGAAAGGGGACTCCGAGTTTCGAGGGTTTGTTTGTAGCCCTGGAGCAGCAGCAGCTGTTCCACGTTGCTGTTTGCTGAGCAAAAACTTCTCTTTTATTTTCATGTTGCAGTAGGGATTTGTGGGTGCCCTGCCTCAGTTTCCCTGCCTCAGTTTCCCTGCCTCATTGCAGCTTTTCCAGTTAAGAAAGCACTTTGTGAGCCCCATCCCCACTGTCCCACCCCACACAAGCAGAGCTGCAGAGATGGGAGCACGGGGTCTGTGAGGGTCCCTGAGCCAATGGGAGGGGATTAATTGCACCCAAATGGAATGAATAAGTCTGATCTTGGGGTTCTTATTGGATGAGGACAGCTGCCTGCATGGAGCCAATCTGGGAAGGAGGCAGAGGGGGTCTGAGAGCAGTCCCTTCTCCATCCCCATCCCTACATCTTTATTTCCCCCCATTTCAGGGAAGGTGAATTCATTCCCATACCCACATCTGGCACTGAAGGCAGCTGCTCCAGATATGAGGGGGGACCCCGGGCTGCTGTGGGGTCCCTTGGGTGCATGGGTTCCCATAGAGGCTGCAGGATCCCATGGGTGCATGTGTCCCATGTGGGGTCCAGGGTGTCATGGGGTGCAAGATCCCATGGGGTTTGTGGAGTCCCATGAGGGACATGGGGACCAATGGATGCATGTGGTCCCATGGAGGGTGCAGAGGGTCAGAGGAGGTGCGGGATCCTACAGAGGGAGCAGGGTCCAATGGACATCTGGTGTCTCACTGGGGGTTCATGGAGTCCCATGGAGGGTGCATAGGGTCCCATGAGGGGTGCATGGTGTCCAGAGAGGGATCCATAGGGTCCTGTGAGGGATGTAGGGGGTCCCATGGGGTGCAGGATCCCACAGAGGGTGCAGGGTGCAATGGAGGCATGCTGTCCAGTGAGGGGTGCAGGCTTCTCTGGGGTGCAGGGTCAAATGAATGTGATTCTATGGGGTTGGTTGGGTTTGATGGGTTGTATGGAGTCCCATGGGAGGTGCCAGGTCCCATGGGGTGCTGGATCCCATGAATGCTCAATAGATGGGTGCAACGGGGCCAGGAGGTGCTCCCTGGGGACAGCCCAGATAAGATGATGCTAAAATGGGGAGGGAGGGGGGGGAACCTCCCTGCTGCTCCCTGCTGCACTCAACCCCTCCCAGGACTGAGTGCTGTGGGGCTTTTGTCCCTGCTCCGATGGGCTGTGGCCACACAAAGGGGACGCGTCCAGGTGTGGAGGGGACGGGGGAGGGGGGGGGGGGGGCCCAGGGGGGTGCCACCAGCCAGAGAACCCCCCCCCCATACGCTCTCTGTGCCCCTCCCAGGCAGACGCCTTTCACCTCTCTTTGCATCCACCTTGTGCATCCCCCCGTGCCCCCCTACCTCCACCCTTCGGCCTTACATCTGCCTCCTCTCTGCACCCCCATTTCAGAGCCTGCACCCCCCCCCCTCCTCTCCACTCGTTCCTTATGCCTCATTTTACAGATTCCCTCCCCATCCCTTCCAACCCCCACTGCAGACCAATCGCACACCCCCCTCTTTGCAGATACTTTGCCCCCAACCTAGCAGACGCCCTGCATGCCCCCCATCCTGCATCCTCTGCCCCCCCCCGGGCCCCCCGGCGGGGGCGGCCCCCGCGCTCCGCCCCCCCGCCGCCCCCCCCCGGCCCGGGGCCCCCCCCCCCCCCCCCCCATGCACCTCCCACCTGATAGCTGAGGATGCCATCGGGCTCGGTACTGCCCGCGGGCATAGCTGGGCCTGGGGGGGGCCGGGCTCCCCCCGGGGCTCGGGGCCAGGGGGGGCCGCAGCCGCTCTGCACCCCGATCCGCTCACATCGGCTCCACCATCTCCGGAGCGGGAACAGACCCCGCCCAGGGCCGGGAGGGGGCGGGGGAAGGAGGCAGAGCCCGTTGGGGGGGCATCGGGGGGACACTGGGGGGGCAGCTGACAGCCTCCCTTCTTCCCCCCGCATAGATCCCCTTCAGCACGGCCCCTACACTCCCCGGCATCACCCCTCGAGGCCCCCATCATCATCACCCCCATGTCTCTGTGCCACCAGCATTTCCTTCCTGCCCCCCACCCCTTCAGCAGCAGCCCCATAGCACTCAGACAGCACCCCCCCCTGCTCCCTCCAGCTTCAGCCCCACACCATCAGCACCCTCAGCACCAACCTCCTCTCCAGCATCATTCCCCAGTTCACCCCTGTGCAGCATCACCCTCAATTCCTCCTCAGCACCACCTCCTCTCCTGCATCACCCCACAATTCCCCGCCAACATCACCCCCATCGCCGGCATCCCCCCACCTCCAGCATCATTCCCACAGCATCACCCCCTGAATCCCCTCCAGCATAATTCCCTTTCCAGTATCACTCTGCTCCCCCTCCAGCATCCCATAAGCTCCCCTCAGAATCACCCCCAGGCTCCCTCAAAGCATCCCCCTCCCCCCTTCCATCCTCACCCTCTGTTGGCCCTCCATCCTCATGCCCAGCTCCCTGCCCCTTCCTGGCCTCTTTCAGTGTCCTCCCCTCAACTTACCACCCCCAACACTCCCTTCATCCCCCAGGGACAGGACTAGTCCCCCCTGGAGGCCCCATTTCCCCAGCAGAAAGTGGTCAGAAGCACAGGGGGCTGGCAGACACTTCCCCCTCTGATGGGCATTTTGCAGAAGTGTTGGCAAAAACCTCAAAAACTGCTTTTCCCCAAATGTTTTGGGAGCTTGACATCCTCCACGACCCCCAAACGGAGTGTTTTCAAGGGAATCCAAGCCCTAAAAGATCCTCCAATCACACCCAAGGCTCACCCTGCTGCAGGGACTGCACTGTTACTCCCTTTTGCTGCTCCCTGCTTTATTTTCAGTGGCAAATCCTAAAGTCAAAAGCCCCTTCCCAAATCCCCTGCCCAAGACACGGCTCTCAGCCCTCACAGTAACACTCTGCTGGTGGTAATGCTCTGATGTTATTATGTGATTGGAAACGCCCTTTGTTCCGTGTCCCAGCTTCAGACTCCTTGAGCTCATGTCTGGGATAAGGAAAACATTTCTCTTCTATTAATGGGAGATGTAAACAGAGGATCAGTTATTAATTAACAGAGACAGTAGCAGTTTCCTACCCACTCTGGGAGCGTAGGTGTGCTCCTGCTGTGGGTTGTGGGGTGGTGAACCCCTTCCCCTGGGGATGGGGAGCAGCTGGGGGGGGGGATTGGGCACAAGTGCAGCTTCCTTCCTTCAAGAAATATTGCTGCTGATGGAGGAAATGTAAATATTTCACCACATTCCCCATTAGAGGTATTGCATTCCCCCTCCTGTGTCCGGTGGGATCCTGATTGCTTTTGGGTCCTGTAAAAATGTGGTCGTAATGTTTCTGATACTGGATAATTGCGCTCGGCCAGGACGCCCATGTCCCCTTTTCCCTCCCCACAGCCCAGTATTCTTCATTAGAAAACCCAACAACTGGACATTTCCCACCCTGATCTGTTTTCCAGCTGCAGTTTCAAAGTTTGGTTTCCATTGGGAAATGGTGGCATCGCCTTCACCCAGCCCTGCTTTGAAACCAAGAGCCACAGGAGTACACGCCGACCCCCAACCCAAGGCATTGCACCCAGCAGCAAGAAATAAAACAGGCGTAATTCTGCTTGATTTTCCAATCCAGCCTTGATTTTTCCAATTTCTCCTTACTGGAAACTGCCACCAATCTGCCATTCCTTTCCAGAAATGACAACACCACAGACCCGGTGAGCAGACCTGGGGAAAACAATAACACCGCCCACCCTGCAGCTAAAACAAACACCCTATACTTAAGGTTATTTGGGAAGCAGAAGCATGCTCACACCAATGGAAAGTGTGGGATTAAAAAAAGAAACTCCTGTGTCACCGTGGACCATCTGGCTGGGAGGGGGGGTGACTAATTGCACCGTACAACTCAACATCTAAAAATACAACGAAGCACGTTGAGAAAGTTCATGCAGTGAAGTTAGATGGTGGCAGAACCTCTACAGCTCAGCCCCAGCCTGAGACACCAGGAAAGGAGCACAGGCAGAGCATCACACCAAAACTCGAGGTCTGAGTGACCCTAAACGAGCCCAGAGTGATTTGTCACACAATCCCAAAACCTCTCCAGTGCAGAGCAGAGGGGAGGAGCACCTCCCTGCCCTGCTGGCCACGCTCTGTGCAGCCAACAGTGTGCCTTCTTGGCCTCCAGGGAACGCTGTTGGCTTGAGGTCCATCTTTGGTCAACTGTTGGTCAACCATTTGTCCACTGCTGGTCAACCACTCATCTACCACTGGCCTTCTCCACCACCAAGGCACACTGCTGGCCCATAGTCAATGGTTGGTCAATTGCTGGTCAGCTGTTGGTCAACCAGAATACCACTGGCCTTCTTGGCCACCAGGGCACACTGCAGGTTCGTGGCGAACCCTTGGTCAACCTGTTGGCCACCATTGGCCATCTTGGCCACCAGGGCACACTGCTGGCTCACAATCACCCTGTCAGCCACCAGGACCCACAGGTCCTTCTCCACGGAGCTCCCTTCCAGCAGCTCAGCCCTTGACCTGCACTGGTGCATGCAGTTGTCCCTCTTTGGGTGTAGGGCTCTACACTCACACTATTCCCGTTAATTTGAACTGTGCCATGCAAACACACCTGCATCTCATCACAAAACGCATCTCACAGAAGTCGGCCCTCTGCCACGACTGCTTTGACTCTTGAGAAAAGCCATCTGTGCTCACAGTTTTTAAATTAAATTTATTGGACTTGCTCTCAGAGCAGGAGGAACTGGGTTGGTTTTCTTCCTTCTGGCAAATTCTGGATGGCTGTTACAATATTATGCCAAATGAATTTATGGCCCTTCTTGATGCAGAGCGCTGTCAGAGCTGGTGCTTCTAGCAACTCTGCAAGCTGCAAACTGATATTTTCTTCCAGGCCCTATAGAAGAGCAGAAAACACCATAGAATTATGCCACTGCCTAATTAAATCAGGGAGCCACAGGAGGCAGCTTGGAGCTGTTGGAGATGCCAACGGGAAGGCAGCACTGTAAGAAACCCCAACCAAGTCAAGGTCTTGTCCATGCTCAGGGTGAGGAACAGCTCGAGAATCTGCATGGAAGGAACTGAGCCCAGAGATGCAGCTCAAAGAGAGCTGAGGGCTCCATCCTGGAAAATGGTCCCCAGACCGCAAACCCCAAATCTGCAGATCCCAAACTGCCAGGACCCGGTGCTGCCCCATGCAAGTCAGTCCCTGCCCTCGGGACACACAGATGTTCATCATCAGCTGCACTGCTTCATAATGCAGCTACGCTTCTGGGAAGAGCCTCGAGTCATTGCTGTTATCTGTGCTGCTAAAGATGAGATTCTGGAGCTGGAGACAGGAATTAATCTCGATCCATGGAAGCAGAGACGCCGGACGTTGATTTAAACACAAGTTGCCTCCGAGATGCGATGCCAGATCCGTTTCAGAGCTACTTGTTAAGCGTAAAGGTCTGAGATAAGGCTTTTCCAAAGGAAAGAAAAAGAACAAAACAATGATTTGGAGCTAATCGGCGTTTTGCCCTGCTGTTTCCTCAGCTCTGCAGGTGAATTCCTCCACAAAGCGCATGGGTGCGTATTGAGAGAAAGCATTATAGAATAGCAGCATCACGTGTGCTGTTAATGGAAGAGTGCAATCTTCATTCTGGGTTTGCAGATGGCTCTCCAGATAGAAGGGATATGGCAGAATAACACCATGTGCCCACCTGGCTGCTGCGCGGCAGGAACTCCTTCCTGTTCTGCTGTTCCCTACACCCATCAGCCCACCCCTCCTCTATGGGCTTCGAGCAGCCTCCTCCCACCTGGATAGCAATTAAACTCCCAGGAGCTAACGAGCCAGAGCTGATGGGGTTTTAATGAGGAGGGGTCTCAGTTGTGCCCCTTATAGGGATGGGAGCTATGCATTGCTGCAGGGTGGGTGGCATCGTGCATGCGGCGCTGGCACCCTCTCCAAAAGCGAGTTCAGATTTAGTGCCATGAAAACATGGTGATCCCCCCTCCTGTGTTCTTGGAAAAAGCAACAATGCAGCTTTCAAATGTCTCTATTCAAGGAAAAAAAAAAATTAAAAAAATTCAGCATTTTCCAGTTACAGAGAACTTTGGAAAAAAATGTCCACTTCCCATTAAGCTGCAGCTCCCCAAACCTCCTACATGCATCTGGAGCTCAGCACAAAAGCAGTTTTGATACCCATGAAGCTCAATGAGCCGAAATACACCCAGAACCCCCGCTGAGCCCCCAGGCAGCACAGCAGGCACCGATCCGGGTGGCACAGAACGGAACTGCAGCCTGAGCTGCCCCAGCAGCCGCATCTCATGCAGGTCCGGAGCCCGTTGTGCCGCTCACAGCTGCACACCCATGGCTTTCTGAGCACAAAGTCCTAAAGCCCTACTTCATGTGGGTTAAGACGTGCTTTAAATAGTCAGCCTGAGCTGCGGTGTCTGCAGGGAAGGTCGCCTGGCAAATGTCACACATCTGAGCAGCCGCAGCTGCGCCGGGTCCAAGCGCTGCGTCCTCCAGCATCCATCCCGGCGTCCAGGACGTCTGCAGGGAGCAAACGGTAAAGAGATCAGTGGGAACGCAGACACAGCCTCTCGTCGAGCACTCAGACCCCCCGCACCCACTGCAGGATCCCGGAAGGGTCTTCCCATCGCCTGTTGTTTCCCCCAGGGCAGAGTGTGAGAAAAGGAGCCAAATGGGGAGCAGCATTTATTTCCTCCTGTGCCATTATCATCGGAGTGCTGATAAGGCACATTAGGACTTCAGCAGACAGACAGTGCTTCTACTTCTTTCCTTCTTCTCCTTCTTCTTAAGAAGAAAACAGCTTCTAAATATAACCCAGGCCAAAAATCAATAGCTTTCCCCACGGATGCGTCACCACAGCAGCCATGAAACAATTTCTAAGGGTCTCATTTAGGAAAAGAAATTAAAGGAAAATAGTTTGGCATTTCAGAGACCCTCAGTGGCCAGCCCAGTGTTGGTGCCCCACACATAACACACACTGAAGGCTGAGCAAGAATGAGGGGATGCATCTCAGGATGTATTTTGGAATCCGTGTTTGGGGGCGTATGAATCAGAGAGACTGAAGGAAATAATTCAGAGCTTATTTAATTTGCAGATCCAACAGAGGTCGATACTGGCTGCCTCAAGGATCCCTCAGCTGGGAAGGGTCACTGGGTTTCTCCCAAAGCACACCAGGTGCTGGAATGGAGTTTTCATGGACCTGACTCCACTTGAAATCAGTTTCAGGGTGTAACCACAACCACAGCTCCCCACCTTACAGGAAGGGTGAAGGAGAGGATGATGATGAGATGGACAGGTGCCCTTACACCGGGAAGAGCAGACAGAAACCTCTGACCCCTTCATGTTTACCTTCAGAGGTCCCCGGATTTCCACTGGCACCTTTTCTGCAGCAGACAAAGCGCTGTCGCTGGGAGCATCCTCCCTCCCAAGAGCTTCTGGGGCTTCATAGAGGTCCAGGATAGTCAGAAAGGAGTGCTCAGCCTCGCTGCTCGGTGTCACAAATTCCTGTGGGCTGCAGCAAGCTCTTGCTCCTTCCTCAGGGCTGTTGGTGGTAGGAGTCATCCTACAGTCCTCCAGCCATGTGTCTACCAGCATCTTCTCCTTTCTCCCCGCCTGGCTGCTGCCAAAAGCCCCTGGGAGGGTGGCTCTCCCAGCCCTGAGGTCACTGCAAGCTGGGTACCAACCACTGGCACCAGGCAGTGTGTGGGCAGCATTTGGTGGGGCCAGAGGGTGGGCAGAGCCCTGCGGGGCCTTGGGGTGCACCTGGGGGCTGGCTGCTGGCTGCTCCCCTCCCTCTGTCCAAGCGTCCTCTGTGCACTGGATGGGCAGAGACATGGGGATGTCTTGGAAAGAAAGCAAGCCAGAGAGGTCAGTCTTGGGGCTCTGTGCTTTCATAGGGAATCACTAAGACGTCCCAGACCATCCAGTCCAACCCCAACCCACCCCACATCCCCAGGTGCCACATCTCTG
This sequence comes from Lagopus leucura, assembly GCF_019238085.1. Taxonomy (NCBI): domain Eukaryota; kingdom Metazoa; phylum Chordata; class Aves; order Galliformes; family Phasianidae; genus Lagopus; species Lagopus leucura. The sequence goes on along the minus strand of NW_024962326.1, from coordinate 43,232 downwards.
CAGTTTCTTGAACACCCCCCAGGGATGCTGGCCCAGCACCTGGCTGGGCAGCCCGTGCCAATGCATCACCACTTTCCCAGAGGAGAAACTGTTCCTAACATCCAACCTGACCCCCTCGGTGCAATGGGAGGCCATCACCTCTCATCCTATCACTGGGAGCCTCTTCCTTCCAGCGATGACCACAAGATACGCAATTAAGGGAAAGCAGCCTAAAAAGATCGTTAAATATAGCGACACATTACAGCAAGCTGACTAATTTTTCTACCCCCACCACAAATAACTAAATTAGCATCCAAACTGAGACAATTTCTTTTTCTGCCTTTTGGTGCCAACTCATCCAGCACTCACAAAACTCACTCATCCTAACAACCCCCACCTCGTACCAGAGAGGTCCTTTGGAAACAAAAGACATTGCACCAAGGGCTGGGTGAGTTTGGGCTGCATCCCATCTACATTTTCTTCCCTTCCTGTTGCTTCATTCTCTGTCTGTGCTATAGTGAAAAAGCCCAGTGTTATCTCCTTTGTGGCAAGCAAAGCTCGCTGCCCCCACAGAAAAGGGATGGCAAGAAATACGAGGCTGGGCCAGCATGAAGCAGCAGATGGAGGGAGACAGAGAAGGCTGAGAGCTGGAGGAAGAGCATCAGCTGCCCCACCAGGGGAGATGATGAGATATCTCTGCGTCCTCGCGTGATGGCTTTGGTCCGCGTGCTGCTTGGAGATGTTTATCTGCGTTCCAGCCCCATGCAGAAGACGTGCAGAGGGCCATGCTGCAGGCTCACCCTCTTCACTGTGGGGGAAATGAGGCGGCCGCAGGGCTAAAAGAGCATGTGGCAGCTCTTTGCTTGGGCAAACACCTTCTGACTGCATGAAACAGCCTGTAAGGTTGGGAAAAGCTTGCAGGACCCTGCAGGATTCATTACTTGGAGTGCTGGAGGGGAGCAGATGAGCACCCAGAGCACGGTGGGGAATAGGAGGGCCATGGCTTGGATAGCCATGCAGGCTGCTGGGGTGGGCGAGAGCATTTGCATGGGCAACATGCAGCCCTTGGAGGCTGCACCACCGCCATGCCTGCTTCCCACAAAGTCTCCAGGCCATCAGCACCATCTGGCACAGCTCCTCCCTGCTTTTACCAGAGTAAATCGCAGCCTGGGGTGGCTTAGCGTGGCTCTCAGCAGACTCACACACGTGGCCATGCATTGGATGGCAAAGGCAAAGCCCAAACACTGTGACAGCCAGCACAGGGAGCTGTGCCTGCAGCCAGCTTCCTCATTACACCCTTTTTGGCAGCAAACCTCTCAGCAGCATGAGGTTAAAGGCTGAAATCCCCTCCCATCAGCCTGTATCTGCTCTTTGCAGTGAAGGAGCAATTCAGCACGACCTCCCCCCGTCCCCAGCCCCACTGCTCACCCACAACGGGGCCCTTCCTGGCGCTCAGTTTCTGCAGCAGCTCGCTCTGCCTGGAGCACAGCTCCCGCAGCCTGGCCACCTCCTGGCACAGCTGGAGGAAAACTTCACCCATTTCCATCACACCTGGTCAGGGAGGAAGCAAGGCAGCAAGGAGGGGACGTGGCAATGGGGAGCACGGTGCTCCGTCCTGCTGCGGGATCTCTGGAGATGTCGGTGTTTCACTGTGATGGAAAGAAGTCGTGGTTGCAGTTTTCTTGCAATTTAAAAGAAAAAAAAAGCTGAAAAGGGAAGTGATGCTGTCCAAAGCAGGGGATAACCCAACTGCTGAGCTGGACTTCTCCATCTCTCAGCCCACAGTGGAGAGAAGTTCAAGGCCTCCTGATGGAGGGATTGGACCTGTCCGGAGCAGGGAGAGGGCTGGGGGGCTGTGAGCACCCTTCCAAAGCAACGATCCTACGGTTCTATGATCTTGAAGGACCCTTCCGACCCAATCATCTCAAGGTTCTGAGATCTGTAAGTTCTCTCCCAGTACAACCATCTCATGGTTCTGTGATCTTTAAGGTCCCTTCCGACCCAACCATCCTATGGTTCTGTGATATTTAAGAGCCCTTCCAGCCACAGATAAGCTGTGATTCCATGAACTGGAGAAATAACTTCTTTTTTTTTTTGTTTGTTTGTTTGCAGCGGTGTGAGAGCAAACAAACTCCTGGCAATGAACCCCAAAGGGGAAAGAGGTCCAAGCATGGGGGCACAACTCCCATTTCTTCACTCACTCAGCCCTGAGCTGCCCATTCTGCTCCTGAAAACACCCCACATGAAAATCCAGCTCGTGCCCACAAGGTTTGCTTTAGCCAAATATTGTCACCACGAAAAATAACCTCTCCACGTTGTGTTCAGCGCATTTCTCCTCACTTTAACAGCTGTATTGTGGATTAGGCTTTCCAGTTTTACCATATTGCACCAATTATTACCAGTCTGAAAGATAATAAATAAAGCCAAAGCGTGGTGTAAATCTGCAAGCCATCTGCAACGCACGCTTTGATTTGAAAGATTTGTGCAATCGCAATTAGCATAAACATGCAAATCAGCTTTGCTTCCTGTCATATTTTCCAGCTTCGCCACCGCTCAGCGCTGCGAATTTAAGCCCCGGCTGTAATTAAGGGCTCAGCTGATGGCTTTGGGGACAACTCCTCCGCCACCCAGAGCAACGTGGGAACCCAAGAGGGATGAAGGGCAAAAATCCCAGTGGAGCTGAAGGGAACGCTCCAAGCACCAAGAGAACTGCAGACACCGTGGCAAGGTCGCCTTCAGCACGGGGCTCCCTGTGCTCCTCACCCCAAAACGAGCTGTGATGGGAGCTGCGTCGCGCTCTCAGCTCTTTGGGCCCCCACTGGTTCTTGAAAACCAAGCACACAAAACCTGCAAAGCAGCTAACTAATTAAAGATTAAGAGGATATATTTTGTCTAGGAGATATATATAACCGTGCCAATTAATTATTAAGACGTGTGTGACTCGGAGCTGCCATTCCCAACAAGCCCATATTGATTTTGAACGAGCCCTGCTGGTTTCTCAGTAGTTAACCACGTCTTAATTTCCCCCCAAATTACCACTTTGTCATTAAGGGGACGGGAGATCTTAACCTCCTGTGTAACCCGGAGAAGCATTTCCCAAATTGCAATTAAAGAAGCAACTGGGGACGCAGATGATCAGGGCTCAGAGGGGCACGACCCACGTTCTCCCCCGGTGCTGGGGAATGGGGTTGCTTTAACACAGCAAAAATCCCGACCCCCCCCCCACACCTCTCCATATAACCCAACGGGGACCCTGTGAAGCCCCAGGGCTGCAATTTGGGGTGCACACTTACAGTGGTGGGGGGCTCTCCTGCCCCAATCCTGGTGGCCACAGCTCGGAATCGGCCTCTGGGTGCAACTGAAAAAGTTTCTCTAACAGAAAAATCCGGGGCAGGGAATTTCCCTTCAGTTTTTCAGTGCTCAGAGTGAAACCTCAGCACGGCAGAGAGACAGGAAATACAGCAGCAGTGAATTACAGGCAGCAAACCCAGGGCTTTAAAATTAGCTCTCAAGAATCCGGGAGGCGATGCTGAAGGCCGACGGCGGTGAGTTTGGGCTCTCCTCTGCTCCGTGCCAGGTAAGCCGTCGTCTGTTCTGTGCCTCGGTTTCCCCCTGCCCTTCTCAAGGAACGTGTTGGTGCTTTAATGTGTTGGGGATTTGCACATCTGCCTCAAAGCCCTGCCCGACTTATCCTCCGTAAGGCAGCTAATATTCAACCTCACATCCCAATAATCCAAAGTAATTCTCACTCCACCCCAGCTCAAATCCCTCAAATCCCCCATACAGCATGGGAGCCAACACGAAATGCTCAGCAGGAGATTAAAACCCTCCCAGCATTCGTGCCTCCTGCCTTCAGGAGCCTGGAGAGGCCCCTGGGGTTTCCCCACTGGCATTTCCCTCGCGCTCCTCTGCCCTTCTGTGCATCTCAACCACTGCTGGGATGCACAGAAGACTCAGGAGGTTCTCATCCTCTGCTTCGTCTGAAAAAGCAGCCAAGCATTGGCACCGGCTGCCCAGGGAGGTGGTGGGCTGTGGGGGTGGCACTTGGGAACGTGGTCAGTGAGCGTGGTGGGATGGGTTGGAGTTGGGCTGGATGGTCTTAGGGGACATTTTCAATTCTGTGATTCTATGATTTTCTTCCATGCATCGGAATCCATTGCTGACGGGGTTGCCTGTGCCTACACCTGCCATGTTGTTCAAACCACATCCTCCAGAGGGGCTACAAACAATTCTTTCACACCATCTCCACCATAGAATCATAGAATCACAGCATGGCTTAGGGTTGGAAGAGTCCTTAAAGATTATAGAACCATTGAAGGGCTCGGGTTGGAAGGGACCTTAAAGCCAATTCAGCTTTAACGTGGAGTCCTCAGTACAGCAGAGACTTTCCCTGCCATAGCAGCCACCCGCCCTCAGCTGGAATCTTCATGGTGATATCACCACCTAGTGTTAAATGTGGGGCTGGAGGATAAGGACATGGGGTGCTCAGAGCTGGGGCTGTGCTCCATCCCAGGCTGCAGGGACAAGCAGCCCTGCAGCAGCACAGCTGGAGAGCAGCAAAGTGACACCATCAGGAGTTCAGTGGGAAGACAGAGGCTGAATAAGGATGACAGAGATGGGAGCAATTAGCAAATCCCAGCCTCGACGGTCTGTGTGTCCAGCCACCCAAAGAAACGTTGCCAGCAGTTATCACAGCCTGATAAAAATGACCTTAGAGTTCACACTGCTGCACAGTGCAACCACTGAGCTACGGGTGAGGGAGGCTTTGGAGAGCCAGAGTAATTAACAGTGAGAATAATAACAAATATGAGGTGGGATGAGGACTGAGCACAAGCAGGGAGGGCACACCTGGGTTCAGAGCTTCGCTGGGTCTCAGCACCCCACATCGGCCCCTATGGCCTGTACAAGCACCTATAGGTCCCTACGGCCTGTATAAGTCTCTATCAGTCCCCTATGGCCTCTATAGGCACCTATGGCCTCTCCTGGCCCCTATCTATAAGTCCCTATGGCATCAATAGGTCCCTTTGGCATCTATAGGCCCCTATGGACTCTATAGGCATCTATGGACTCTCCAGGCCCCTATGGCCTCTGTAAGTCTCTATCAGTCCTCTATGACCTCTCCAGGCCCATACGACCTCTGTAAGTCCCTATGGCATCTATAGGTCCCTATGGTATCTATAGGTCTCTATCAGTCCCCTATGGCCTCTATGGCCTCCTCTGTGGCCTCTATAGGCACCTATGGCCTCTCCAGGCTGGTAATTCCCAGCACGCTGGTGCCAGGCTATGATAGGCCCTATGGCCTCTATAGGACTCAATGACCTCGACCGGCCTCTCATTCCCAGCACACGGCTGTAAGGTCACTATGGGTCCTATTCAAAGAATCACAGAATGGCTTGGGTTGGAAGGGACCCCAAAGACCATCATGTTCCAACCCCCCAGCAACAAGCAGGGCCAGCACCCTCCAGATCTGACACCAGCCCAGGTTGTCCAGGGCCCCATCCAACCTGGTCTCGAACATCTCCAGGGATGGAGCATCCACAGCCTCTCTGAGCAGCTGTTCCAGCACCTCACCACTCCCATAGTAAAGAACTTCTCCCCAACATCCAATCTAACCCCATTCCCCCTTGTCCTATCGCTGCCTACCCTTGCGAAACATCAATTCCCTTCCTTTTTATCATCCCCTTTTAAATACTGGAAGGTTGCAATGAGGTTCCCTTGCAGCCTTCTCGTCCCCAGGCTGAACAAGCCCAGATCCCTTAGTCTGTCTTTATAGCGGAGGTGCTCCAGCCCTCTGAGCATCTTCATGGTCCTCTCCTCATCCTCTGGACCCTCTCCAACAGCTCTCTGTCTTTCTTTTACTGGGGCCTCCAGACCTGGATGCAGCACTGCAGATGGGGCCTCACGAGGGCAGAGTAGTGGGGGATGATCCCCTCCCTGTCCCACTGCCACCCCCCTGCTGATGGAACATAGGATCCCATTCTGAGGGATCACTGCCCTTCTGAGCTGCAAGAGCAACCTGCTGCCTCATGTTCAGTCTTTTACCTACCAGGACCCCCAGGTCCTTCTCTGCAGGGAGTCTCTACGTATATCAGGGACAGGGAGGTGATCGTCCCCCTCTGCTCTGCTCTTGTGAGGCCCCATCTGCAGCACGGCATCCAGGGCTGGAGCCCCCAGGACAGGAAAGACAGGCAGCTGTTGGAGAGGGTCCAGAGGAGCTGGAGATGAGCAGGGGCTGCAGCACCTCCCTGCAAAGCCAGGCTGAGGGAGCTGGACTCGTTCAGCATGGAGAAAAGAAGGTGAACTCAGTGCAGCCTGCAGTGCCTAAAGGGAGCCTGCAGACAGGAGGGGAGTCAGCTCTGTGCAAGGGGAGATGAGAGCAGGACGAGGGGAAATGAAGCTGAGGGAGGGCAGATGGAGGTTGGATGTCAGGGAAGTTGTGTGCTGTGAGAGCGGTGAGGGGCTGAACAGCTGCCCAGAGAGGCTGCGATGCCCCGTCCATCCCTGGAGGTGTTGGAAGCCAGGCTGGATGGGGCCCTGGGCAGCCTGGGCTGCTGTGAAATGTGGAGGTTGGTGGCCCTGCACGGCACAGGGGGGTTGGAGCTCCGTGATCCTGGAGCTCCCTTCCAACCCAACCGTTCTGTGACTCTGTGATTCTGTATCTGGGATTACTCCATCCCAAGTGCAAAACCCCGTGTTGTCCCCTTCACATCCCCTTCATTCTCCACACCTCCCATATCACTCCCTTAGAGGACACCAGCCACTCCCAGCACCCTGATTCAACCCACCCAAATCCCTACCACCCCATAGCATCCCAGCCTCTCCCCAACCCCCCTCCCCCCAGCGCCTCACCTCGAGCCCATCCCCCATTATATCCCCTATAAACCCCCACCAACCTCCGGACTCCCACCACCAGCCTTTGGATCCCTTCTGATCCCCGTTCCTCCGTTGCTGATGACGGCGTTAGGACCTGGCGGTGCTCACCTGAGCCCCGGGGCGAGGCAGGTACCGGCTGCATCCCCGCCCCCCGCCCCGCCCCCGGACGGCACCTGCGGCCCCGAACCCGCGGCCGCCGCCGCTCCGGAGCGGGTGAGTGGGGGTCGTTTGGGGCTGTTTGTGGGTTTCGGTTTTCGTGTTTTTGGTGTCGGTTTGGAGTCTCCGTCCCGCTCTTGAGTCCGGCTCGCTCGGTCCCGATTTTCGGTCTTTGTTTCGGGTTCCGGTCTCAGATCCTCTGTGCTCGGTCCGGGTCTTGGGTTCCCGGATTTCGGTTCCTCGTTCCAGAATTCGGTCCTGGTCCCAGTCTCAGTCTTGGGTCTTCAGTCCTGGTCCTGGCTTGGATCTGAGTTTTTTGTCTCTGATCCTGTCCCCAGTCTTTGGGGTCTCCTGTGTCCGTAGTCTTTGGGGTCCCCAGTCTTTGGGGTCCCCCAGGTCTCCCATCCTTGGGGTCCCCAGTTTTTCGAGTCCTCTTGGGTCCCCAGTGTTTGGGGTCTGAACTTTTTGGGACATTCCTGAGTCCTGGTCTTTGGGGTCCCTGGTCTTTGGGGTCCCCCTGGATCCCCAGTGTTTGGGGTCTGAACTTTTTGCAGCGCTCCTGAGTCCTGGTCTTTGGGGTCCCCGGTCTTTGGGATCCCCCTGAGTCCCGGTCTTTGGGGTCACCCAGGTCTCCCATCCATGGGGTCCCCAGTCTTTCAGGTCCCCCTGGGATCCCAGCCTTTGGGGCCCTTGGTCTTTTGGATCCTCAGAGTTCTTTGGTCTTTGGGGTCCTCTGGGTCTCCCTAGTTCCAGTCTTTGGGGTCCTCAGCCTTTGGGGTGCCCCCAGTCCCACTCTTTGGAGTCCCCCAGGTCCTTGGTCTTTGGTATCCACAGTCTTTGGGGTCTCCCTGGTCCCAATCTTTGCAGTCTACTGGGTCCCTAGTCTTTGGAGTCCTCAGTCTTTGAGGTCCCTGCTGGGTCCCTGGTCTTTGGGGTCCTCAGTCTTCAGGGTTCCCCTGATCCTGATCTTTGGGGTCCCCTCTGGGTCTCTGCTATTTGGTTCCCCCAGTCTTTCGGGTCCCCAGTTCCCAGTTTTTGGGGTATCCTGGGTCCCTGGTCTTTGGGGTTCCATCAGGCCCATAATCTTTGATACCCCAGGTCCCCAGTCTAGTCTTTGGGTCCCCCAGGCACCTGGTCTTTAAGATCCCCAGTTTCTTCCTTTGTGTTCCTGATCTTCAGGTCCCATTCCCTGGTCCCAGACCTCACTGCTCAGTTCCTTTTCTGATCATCAATCCCATTCCTGGTCCCGATCTTAACTCTCTGGTCATGGGTCCCATTCCCTGATCCTCAGATCCCTGTCTCAGTCCTGTGTCCCCATTCTCTGGTCTTGAGTCCAGGTCCTGGTCTCAGCCTTTAGTCTTCTTTCCCAGTACTGGGTCCCCAGCCTTCGTGCCCCACTCCCTGATCCCAGTCCCATTTCCACCCTATTGCATCTTTGGGGTCTCCCACAGCACTCACGCCCTCTCCTACCCCCCAGCATCGCATTTTTCCCAATCTGCTCAAAATTAAAGACGTTCCATCACACTCCCATGATGATGTGCGGGAAGGGGAAATCCCACCCGTGTGGGGCTGCTGCATCTCTTGGCTTTTTGCCTTCCCAAACACCCTTGGCACCCCAACCAACGTGGCTGCGCTGCCACGTGGAGCCAAGGGTGGTGTCAGGTGAGGCCGTGCTCTGTGCTGCGTTGATGCCTCTGCCTTTTTATTTACCTTCTGTGATCATCGTCATCGTTTTGCTGTTCTCCCACTATTGCTTATTTCGGGGGGGGGGGGGGGGAAGGGAGAGAACATCTCTAGTTCAACCTCTGGGGTTCCTCCCTCTGTCACCAAGGAGGAAGCAGCTGTCCCATCACGTGGGCACTGTCCTGCTGCCACCCGTGGCTGTGACCGTGTTGGTGACCCTTTGCCCTAAATCCCCTTTTTTTCCCCCCGTTTATTTCTTCTTTCTCTCTTTTATTTTGTTTTTTGTTTGTTTGTTTGTTTTCCTTCCTTTAAAACCTCTTTTGAATGCAACAGGCTCAATAACTCTCTCTCCGAACAGCTTGCACGTGTCGCTCTTGCTGCGTGCGTCCTGGGGACGGTTTTGGGGTGGTCTAGGGAGTTTTTGGGGTTGGGGTGGCCAAGGGAGGCTATGGGAGGGGAGAGAGGGGGGTCGGTGGTGGCTCTGAACCTTGGGAAGGGGCTGTGCAGTGCTGGGCTGGAAATGTCCTCGTGGCAATGCCCACCCCCGAGACGCGCCCTGCGGGTGACTCAGCCCTGTGGGAGTTTGTCACGATGTCACCGCGCTCCTATGGGACACGGGGAGGGGAAGCGGGGGGGGCGGGGGGGGAACGTCCCACGTTTCAGTGCGGTTCCTACGGAGGCCCCGTGAAAACCCCCCTCCCCCGCCCAAACGCGTTCGGGACTTTAGTGCGAAAGGAAAGGAGAGTTTTGGGGAAGGGCTGCTGTGAGAAGTCAGCGCCGAGGGGGCGGATGGCTGCTTTGGGGGTGGGGGGGGAGGGGGCTTCTCTTTTCGGCTTTTAGGGAAGGAGATGGGGCGGTGGTTTAGGGTAGGACCCCTTCTCCCCCCCTATCCCCTCCCCCCCTCCCCCGAGGGATGGACCTTTTGGGGCTGAAGCTGCTGTGCACCTTCCCCAGGGTGCTGCGCTGAGGTTCGTTAGCAGATAACGAGGTGCTCGTTAGCGCGATCAAGGCAATGGGGCCAGCAGAGGATTGAGAGGGTGGAATTGGGGTTCCTCCTCTGCACCGACGCTGCCTTCACCTCATTGCACAGAGCTCCAGGAACATTGAAGGTGAAGCTGTGGGGGGAGGGAGCTCAGATTAGAAACAATGTATGAGCAGAGATCCGGGGGGCTGAGGGGGGGGGGGGTTGAGCGGAGATTGATTTTTATTTTTTGGTCTCCCCCTTCATTCTGCTTTTTTTCCTTTCACGTCGGGCAATAAAGCGCTGTCTGATCGCCGGCGTTGTGATCCCGCAGCCCTACGGGCACTGAAAGCGCTGACCCGGAGGCGGAGTGTCCCCCTCCCCTATAGCGCATCGCTGCTCTCCCCCCGCCCCTAAACCTCATGGGGCCGTGGAAGAATGGGGACCCCGCACTGAGCTCCCTGCCCTTGAAGTTGACAGCGGGGTGCTGGGGGGGGGAAGGGGGGACTGAGCAGTTTTCAAAGCATTTTAAGAAAGAAAAAAAAAAAGGGTGGGGGGGGAGGGGGGGGGGGGGGGGGGGGGGGGTGATCCTGAGGAGGAGGAGGAGGAGATGGCGGTGAATGGCTCCCGCGGAGCTTCTCCATGCTCCGGTGGCAGCGGCTCACAAAGAGCAGCGGGGAGGAATGGTCGGTGGATGGGGCAGAGCCCCGGGTGCTGGGATTGCTGCTCCCAGATAGCACAGCTCGGAGAGATCTGCACTCATCCTCCTTCCCAGGCAGAAGTGCCCGAGGGAAGGCACTGTCCTTGCATCCCAAGTGTTGGAGTAAACTTTTTTTTGATGTTTTAGCTTTGTCGCACACCGCGTTGATCCTTCTGCTGCCTGCAGGGCTTGCAGGGTCGCACCGCTGGGGCTGGCGGTTTGGTTTGCGTCTTGCAGCCTCCTTTCAGCCCGTTTCAGCTGTTCCAGGGGGGGTTTGCCGGGTGCAGGTGATGAGAAGAGCTCTGGGAGAGGCGCTGCTCTCCGATGACGCTGGGCTGCTCCGCTGACAGCTTTGCAGGTTGCATGGGGGGGTGAATTAACCCCTTGTGCGTTTCTCCCCTCCAGGTTAACGGAGCCATGAAGCCCTCACGGACCCCCCGACCCTGAGCCGTGCGCCGCAGCTCCTGCAGACAGCATGAGGCTGCTCCGCCGCCGCTACAGCCCGCTGAAGGTGGCCCTGGTGGGCGCCGTCTTCCTCCTCTTCCTCTTCATCCTACAGAGGGACGTCGGGGATGGCGATCCGCGCGAGGAGCCCTGGTTGAAGAACATCGTTGATGGGAAGGACCAGGTCATCGACCTGATGCTGGGCGCCGTGCACAACCTCCGTGACTCCATGCCCAAGCTGCAGATCGGGGCCCCGGTGCCCCCCGAGGAGCCGCCCCACAGCTCCCGCTCCTGTCCTCCCGGCTTCTACACGGCAGCAGAGCTGCGCCCGCTGCTGGAACGACCCCCCCAGGACCCCTCCGGGCCCGGGGCAGATGGCAAAGCCTTCAAGAAAGAGCAGTGGACGGCAGAGGAGAGCAAGGAGAAGGAGCGGGGCTACGAGAAGCACTGCTTCAACGCCTTCGCCAGTGACCGCATCTCCCTGCAGCGTGCGCTGGGACCCGACAGCCGCCCTCCGGAGTAAGAGCCCCCTCCTCCCAAAAGTGTGCCGGCCTCCTCGGCTCCGTTCAGGCGAAGTTAAGAGGAAATCAAAGCAGAGTTGGGCCTGCAGCTCATGCCCTCGCTCTGCAGCAGCATATTGCAGGAGCTCCATGCGCTCCCTGTGCAGCTGCCTGTTGCAGAAGCTCCATGTGCTCCCTGTGCAGCAGCCCAGCACAGGAGCTTCACAATTTTGCTCTGCAGCAGCATATTGCAGGAGTTCTGTGGATGCTTTATGCAGCAGCCTGGTGCAAGAGCTCCATGCAGCTCCCCGTTGCATGAGATCCATGACTTTTCTCTGTAGCTGCCCATAGCATGAGCTCCATGCACTCTCCGTGCAGCTGCCTGTTGCAGGAGCTCCATGCCCTCGTGCTGCAGCAGCCCCGTGCACCACCAGATGCATCAGCCCAGCAAAGAGGCTGCAAACCACTTTTGGGTGGGCCTGGCACCTTGGGAATACCCAATTTCTTCTCGATTTCTGTCTGGTTTATGCTTGATTTGTAATTGCAGCGGGTGAAATGGCACAGCAGCTCTTTGTGTACCTGCTCCAGGCTCCAGCATCTCCCCCCTTCCCCTCCTTTCTTCCAGCCCAGCCCTAAGCTGACTTTTTCTTTTCTTAGCGGAGTGGAACAGCCCCAGGCAGGGGGTGAAGGAAGCGGCTTCAGCACCGCCCGCCCGGATTAGAGCGTGCCCCCAACCCCTGCCTGGTCGGGGGTGGGTTTGGGGGGGGATCCTGGAGGAAAAAAAAGCTCTGAATAGGAGGGAGAAGCCGCGCCGGCCGGTGATTATCCGTGCCTAGCAGGTGTAGCGGTCACAAAGGGGGAACACCGGGTCGGGGTGGGATGGGAATGTCATTCACTGGACCGGAGGCGACGGGGGCAAAGGGAGGGGGAGGAAAGAGGTAAACCCAATGGAAATCAAAGAGGCAGAGCTGCGGGGGCTGCCGGTGCCGCTGCCCCCCTGTGTGAAACGCTGCGGTGGGGGACGGCGGCATTTTGTTCCGGCACGCCAACCCCGCTGCTTCTTCATGCCTGGTGCATAGCCGCGATAAATTCTGCTTTTTCTTCCCTTTTATTGTTTTGGGGTTTTTTTATCCTCCCCTCCCCTAGGTGCATCGACCAGAAGTTCAAGCGCTGCCCTCCCCTCCCCACCACCAGCGTCGTCATCGTGTTCCACAACGAAGCGTGGTCCACACTGCTACGCACGGTGTACAGCGTCCTGCACGCCTCGCCTGCTGCCCTGCTCAGGGAGATCATCCTGGTGGACGATGCCAGCACGGATGGTGTGTGGGGCTGTTATAGGGCTGTTATGGGGCTGTTATGAGGCTGCAAGATGGGGAGCAAAACACTCCTGGGCTTTTCTGAATCGTTTCCTACTGCCTGGAGCCGCTGTTGGGTTTTTTATTCCATCTGGATGAAGCCCAGCTGCTCATCCCACGTCATACCTCATTACATGGCTCGCTAATGAGTTCCACCCAAAGCAAACGAATGGCACGGCGAGGTGCTGGGAGAGGAGCAGACTTTACCCTCGTGCTCTGCTTCCGCCTCCCAGGGTGCGTAAAGCTGTGTGTGCTGCACCTGGAAAATAAAGGGATTTCTTGCACCTGAAGCATCTCCTGGGGCAGGGCAACGCGTTGCTCAGCATGCGGCGTCCCAGGGAGAGGTGTGGTGGTGCTTTCTCACACAGCACTCTGCTGGGTTTTCTGCCCTGAGCACTGCTCATCCCCGTGCACTCATGGTGCGGGGTGACCTGGGTGGCGGTTCCCATTCTGCCCCAGTGAGATCCGGGTTGTGTTTTGGCCAAGGAGTTGTGGCCAGGCTGTGTGCAGGCATGGGCGGGGCGGGAGATGCTAGGAGAAATCCTTGGAAAAGCCAAGCGTGGAGCCAGGAACTTTGTGATGGGGACACGGTTTGGGTGCCCCTGAGATTTTGGGTCTCTTCTGGGGTGTCCAGCTCTCTGCCGAACACTTTGGGTATCCCTTCCCAAACCCCTCCTTTGGTTAGGTGGATCTGCTCCAAACCTGAGCCCAGGACAGCCCTCCTCATCCATTCCTCAGTGATGAAATTCTGTGTAGTCATACTGGCGCTTTAACCGCAGAGCCAAGAGCCCTTTTTCCCCCCATCACCCCTTGGTGGGGGCAAAATTGCAAACTTCATTTGGTGGGCATGGTGGGGTTTGGTTGGTGGTTGGACTGGATGACCTTCGAGGTCTTTTCCAACCTTTATGATTCTATTCAGGAACGTGGTTTAGAGGACGCGGTGGGGATGGGCTGATGGTTGGACTAGGTGGTCATAAAGATCTTTTTTTGGTCATAATGGTTCTTTTTTTAGCAACCAAAAACCCCTCAGGCTCCGGGAATGGGGAGGACTTGTGTCACCCCCACCATGTTGCAGGGTGCAAATGAGAGCAGGGACGCCCCTTCCCTCGCTGTGGGGACCCCGATGTGCTGGCGGGGGTGAGGAGCAGGGGCTGAGCTCACCCTGAGGCTGTCCACCCTCTTCTGTTCCCCCAGAATATCTGAAGGATGAGTTGGACCGCTACGTGAAGCAGCTGCAGATTGTGCGGGTGGTGCGGCAGGCGGAGAGGAAGGGGCTGATCACGGCCCGGTTGCTGGGAGCCAGCGTGGCGAGCGGCGAGGTGCTCACCTTCCTGGATGCACACTGTGAGTGTCCACCTCCCCACCACCCTCTGGGTGCCCCTGGGGTCGGGATGCAGCCCCCAGTCCTGGCGCATCCCATTGAAGCGATGCCGGTGAGGTCAGTTCACCCTTCCCTGTGCTCCAGGTGAGTGCTTCCATGGGTGGTTGGAGCCCCTCCTGTCCCGCATCGCCGAGGAGCCCACGGCTGTCGTCAGTCCTGACATCACCACCATAGACCTCAACACCTTCGAGTTCTCCAAGCCAGTGCAGTATGGCAAGCAGCACAGCCGGGGCAATTTCGATTGGAGTCTCACCTTTGGATGGGAGGTCGTGCCACCCCGTGAGAGGCAGAGGAGGAAGGACGAGACTGTCCCCATCAAGTAAGCCTGAGCATGGGGTGTTTCATCTTCCCTGTGCCAATGTAGAGCCCTACACCTGAGGAGGAACAACTGCACATACCAGTGAGGGCCAAGGGCTGAGCTGCTGGAAAGGAGCTCTGCAGAGAAGGACGTTGGGGTCCTGGCTGGCCAACAGGGTGACCATGAGTGAGCAGTCTGCCCTGGTAGCCAAGATGGCCAGTGGAGTTCTCTTTGACCAAGGGTTGACAAACGGGGTGACCGTGAGCTAGCAGCGTGCCCCAGTGGCCGAGAACTCCAATGATGTCCTGGTTGACTGATGGTTGGCCAACAGTTGGCCAGTGGTTGACCATGAGCCAGCCCCAGTGGCCAAGAGGGCCAATGGTTCCCTGTGGGGCACTGCACAGAGCATGGCCAGCAGGGTGAAGGAGGTGCTCCCTGCTCTGCTCTGCACTGGGGAGACCCTATCTGGAGCACTGGACCCAGTTCAAGCAGACAGGGAACTGTTGGGCGAACCCCCCATGGAGGTTCCAGGGATGGTGGGGGCCTGGAGCTGTCATTTTTCTTGCTGCTTTGTGACTTTTTACATTCCCAGCACAGTTTCCCCATGGGTTCTGGGGCCAGGAGCTCTCTGGCAGCTGATGCTTGGGCAGGGAGGGAAACCTCAGCGTAGGTTCGGTGAATCTACAGACACAAATGTAGGATAGCACTCCTCAGTTGCTTCCAGATCCAGCTAAATCTCAGTTCTTGCAAAGTCTCTCGTTAAGGGATTAATTGCTGCCTTTTCTCTTCTTGCACTCAGAGCCCACTACCTGGGCATGGGGTGGTGCTGAGCTGGCAGAGCGGTGAGCAGGATGCTACCTGTGGGTTGGGCTGCACTGACTTTCTTTTCTTTGTTTTTTTTTTTTTTTTTCCTTCCCTTCCAACCCAATTTTGCAAGCAAAGAAGCCCCCCAGCACCAAAGCACGCTGCCCTGTTTGCAGGCTACAGTGGGTGAGCACGGCTGCAGAGCTCCCTGCTCCCCATGGGGTTGTGCAGCAAAAACAAACCCATTGCTGGGTGTGCTGGGGCTGTTTGCAGCAGATTTGCAGCATTGGCTGCAGGCAGCAAGCTGAGCCCACAGCAAGCAGACAGGGACACCAGCAGGTGCAGGAAGGATGCTTGAGGTGTTGTTTGTGCCCCCTGAAGTCGATCATTTGTTCACCCCACCATTGCTCCATGCAGCTGGTGGTTAAGCTGTGAAAACACCAACAGTGCCACGGAGCTGCGTGCTGCAGGAGCTGACAGAAAGCATCCAGAAAAACGGGCTTTCTCCTAGGAAAAATGAAATAAAAACTAAAAATAATAATAACATAACTGCCCACTGACAGCCTCGGCTCTGGGAGCCCGGTGTCCCTGCATTGGCAATGGGGTTCCTCCGGCTGCTGAGCCCCTCAGCCGTGTGGGGATACCTGACACTGTGTTTGGCTGCGCTGCATCCTGTCCAGCAGGACTGGCTTTGTGCAGAGGTCACCCGGGAGACGTCCTGGCCCCAATAAAGGTCCCTTTCTCTGTGAGCTGTGCTGGCTCCCAGCAGCGTCTCATCTCTCCCCGCTCCTCTCTGCAGGAACGTGGCTGTTCAGCGAGCTCCTTTTTGTCCTCATATTTTATTATTTTTTTTCTTCCCCCTTGAATAAAAGCAAGTTTCTGTTCCAGCCTCCCTCTTCTAAAGATCAGATGGAGCAGATTAGAAAAGCCAGAGGAGTGAATGGGGTGCCTGGTCACCGAGCTAATCTCTGCCTTTCTTTGCTGCAATAGGTTTTCTGTAATCAAATCCACCGTGCTTTGCCCTGGATCCTGAGGCGACAGAGTGAGGCCCCTCGGTGCCGTGCTGCCCTGTGTTCCTGCTGTCCCCTGCTGGCAGTGGCTCCGTCCCCGTGGTGCCCTCTGCTGTGGCCATGGGAGCACGAGGGATCACATCTGGGGCTGGCATGCAGCTGGTTGAGGGGAGGCTGCTGCTGCCCAGTGCCACCCTCCGTGGTGTCCCCTGAAATTCAGATCTGCGTTCTGGTGTTTCCTTAACCTGTTCTGCAGATGGAGGCCCTCCAGCCTTATGTTTTCTCCCTGTCCTGTAGGTCCCCGACCTTCGCCGGTGGTCTCTTTGCCATCTCCAGGTCATACTTTGAGCACATCGGTTCCTACGACGACCAGATGGAGATCTGGGGGGGAGAGAACGTGGAAATGTCTTTCAGGGTGAGGCCGAGGGGGCACAGAATTCAGAGCACTGCTTTGGGGGATGTCCTCGATCCCGGGGCTGCTCAGCCCCCATGTCTCATCTCTGCAGGTCTGGCAGTGTGGGGGTCAGCTGGAAATCATCCCCTGCTCTGTCGTGGGCCACGTCTTCCGCTCCAAAAGCCCCCACACCTTTCCCAAGGGCACGCAGGTCATCTCCAGGAACCAGGTCCGCTTGGCTGAGGTCTGGATGGATGACTACAAAGAGATCTTCTACAGGAGGAACCAACAGGCTGCACAGATGGCCAGAGAGGTACCTGCACACCGGCAGTGGTCTCGCTGTCATAGAATCCTTGGGTGGCTTGGGTGGGAAGGGACCTTAAAGAGTGTAGAATTTGTAGGATGGTTTGAGTTGGAAGAGTCCTTGAAGATCACTGAACTTTGGGTCCTTAAGGATCATAGAACCATAGGATAGTTGGGTTGGAAGGGTCCTTAAAGATCATAGAGCCATAGGATAGTTGGGTTGGAAGGGTCCTTAAAGGTCACGAAGCCATGGGTTGATTGGATTGGGAGGGACTTTGAAGATCACTGAACTGTAGGATGGTCAGGTTAAAAGGGTCCTTGAAGATCATAGAGCCATAGGATATTGGAATGGTTGGGTTGGGAGGGTCCTTAAAGATCTTAGAACCATTGAATGTTGAAATTGTTGGGTTGGAATAGTCCTTAAAGATCATAGAGCCATAGTTGGGTTGGAAGGGTCCTGAAAGGTCATAGAGCCATAGGATAGTTGGGTTGGAAAGGTCCTTAAAACCCATCCAGCTCCAGCCCCTCCTGTGGGATCCTGAGGTCTGAGCTCCTGCCCAGAACTTGGGTCTGATCAACAGGAGGTGCAAAAGCTCTGCAGGCTCAGCTTAGAGCAATGAAATCAAATGCAGATGGGAAAACACAACCAAGGAAAATAAATCCTTTGGGCCGTAACGCTTTCTAGCCACGTTTTTTTTTTAACCCCAACAAAATGTTTTGCCACAGCTCAGCTTTGCTCTGGTGCCCATTGGGGTCCTGCAATGGGGGGGAGGACGGAGCTTTTGGCCTTGGCGGGGGATGAGGGGTTGGAGGGGGGGATTTCCTGCCGGCTCCGGAGGTCAGTTTAATTTTCTCACGTGCCTTTGCCGATAGAAGACGTATGGTGACATTACAGAACGGCGCAGGCTGAGGGAGCGGCTGCACTGCAGGAACTTCACCTGGTACCTGCAGAACGTCTACCCCGAGATGTTCGTCCCCGACCTCAACCCCACCTTCTACGGAGCAGTAAGTGCAGGAAGGCGGCGGGTTTTTGCTTCAGCTGGGAGCTGGAATCCAGCAGAGCTGGTTTGGGGGCCCCCAGGGACGTCGTGTGGCCTCAATGGGGAGGAAGAGGCGAGCGCTCGGCGGAGCTCCGTGCCATCGCTGCGCACAGCCGGGCATCGGCGTCCCGCTGCTGGCGCTGACGGCAGGGCTCAGCTCCGCCTCTGCGCCCGCTTCTGTTTTTCTCACCTTCCATTTCCTCAACCTTTGCTCCCCTCCCGCCGTTGGGAGGCGTCGCTCCGGGCGTTTCGCACCGCGGCCTGGAAAGGAGCGGAGCCAAAGCAGCGCCAGGCTGCGATCCGAGCGCGACCCGGGGCGCGGGAAACCTTGGTGGGGCTGCTTTGCGGGTTTGGGGGCGTTGGGTTTTCCTTTTTTTTTTTTAATTTTATGCTTTTTAAAAGTTTTTTTAAATTTTAAAATTTTTAAATTTTATGCGTTTTCTCGGGTTTTTTAATTTTATTTTTTTATTTCATATTATTTTATTTTGTATATTTTTAATTTTTTTTTAATTTTAGATTTTTTTGAGATTTTCAGATTTTTTTGTGATTTTTTTTGTAATTTTTCGATTTTTTTTAACCTTTTTTAATTGTACTTTTTAATTTTATATATTTCTAACTTCTGCTTCCTTTTTTATTTTTTTAATTTAATTTTTGTATTTTATGCATTTTCTGTTATATTTCATTTTTAATTTTTTTAGCTTTATGCATTTTCTATTATTTTATTTTTATTTTATATATTTTTAATTTTATTTTTATTTTATTTTTAATTTTATATATTTTTAATTTCATTTTTATTTTTTATTTTTTAATTTTATTTTGTATATATTTTCTAATTTTATTTTATTTTTGATTTTATGCATATTGTTTTATTTTTATTTTTTAAATTCACATATATATTTTTTCCTTTTCAAATTTCTTTCACTTTAAATCGTACACTTTTTTTATTTTTCATTTTTTTATTTCCTTTAATTGTACGCTTTTTATTTTTTAAACTTTATTTAATTGTAGACTTAAAAGAAAAAAACTTTTTAATTTAAAAAAATACGTTTTTTTCTTTTTTTCTTTTATATATTTTAATTATTTATAATTATATATAAATATAAATACATGTTATAAATATATATTTTTAATAAATAAATATACTATATATCTTATATTTATTATATATATTTATACACATATATATTTAATATATATGTATAAATATATAAATAATAAATATATATGCATAATATATATTTCAATAAATATTAAAATAAATAAATAAATTAGAAATAATTAACAATTAATAATAAATAATTATTAATTAATAATTAATAATGAAATATAAATATATATATTTTATTGTTATTGTTATTTATTATTATTATATATTTAATAAGTCTATATTATAAATATATATTTTTAATTAAACATACTTATTATCTTATCTTCTATTTTACCTTTTTACTTTTACAGATTCCATCGATTTTACGCCTTTTTTTTTTTTTTTAATCTTTCGATTATTTTTTTTTTTCTTTTTCATTTTAATTTTTTTAATCGGAACAAAAAATTACGAGTATTATATTATTATTATTATTAATAATAATATGTTATTATATATTATTATTATATCATTATATAAGTGTTATTATTAATTAATAATAATTCTTATTTTTTCCCGTGCAGATTAAGAACGAGGGCACCAACAGCTGCCTGGACGTCGGGGAGAACAACCACGGCGGGAAGCCGCTCATCACGTATCCCTGCCATGGGATGGGGGGCAACCAGGTGGGCCCAGCGCTGCCCCCGCAGCTCTTCGTTGCCCCCCTGCCCCCAAGCCGCCACCCGAGGGCCGTTTTGTCACCGCCCCCCCCCAGTGCTCTTTTATCCCTTCATCCCCCCCCGCGGGGTCGTTTTACCACTTCTTTCCCTCCCCCCCCCCCCCCAGTCTCTTTCTTATCACTTCCCATCCCGGCTCTGAGAGCTGCTTTATCCATTCCTCCCCCCGCCCCCCCCCCGAGGGTTATTTCATTGCATTTTCTTTCAGCTGCTCCCACCCTTTGAGGGCACTCTTATCCCTTCCCACCCCAGAGCTATTTTCTCATCTTCCCCCCCCCAAGGACTATTTTATCATTATTTCCCCCCCTCACTCTGAATGGTTCCTCACCCCTACAGGCTATTTTTTCCCCCCCTCGCCCCCAAAGGTCTCCTTTATTGAGCGTTCCCCTGCCCCGAGGGCTCATCCCTGCCTCTCACATGGCTGCTGAGCCCCCCTCCTCCATTTCTGCTCTCTCCCCCTGCAGTATTTTGAATACACGACTCAGCGGGACCTGCGGCACAACGTGGGCAAACAGCTGTGCCTGCGGGCGGGCGCCGGGCCGGTGCAGCTCGGGGAGTGCAGCTTCCGTGGGCAGCCCATGCGTGTGCCCCCCGATGAGGAGTGGGAGCTGACACAGGTGAGCAGCACTGCAAACATCCCCTGTGCTCAGAGCGTCCCCAAGCTGTGCACTCGGTGCATCCCAGCACCGTGATGCACTCAGAGCATCCCAACACCACAGTGCACCCCAGCACCATGTTGCACCCCAGCACCGTGATGCACTCAGAGCACTCCAGCACCATGATACATCCCAGCACCATGCACTCAGAGCATCCCAGCACCACTGTGCATCCCAGCACATCCCAGCACTGCAATGCATCCCAGAACCGTGATGCACTCCAGCACCATGCACTCAGGGCATCCCAAGCACCACAGTGCATCCCAGCATATCCCAGCACTGAAATGCATCCCGGCACCATAATGCACTCAGAGCACCCCAGCACCAGGGTGCACCCCAGCACCATGCACTCAATGCATCCCAGCACCATGATGCACCCCAGCACCGTGATGCACTCAGAGCATCCCAGCACCACAGTGCATCCCAGCCCATCCCAGCACCATGATGCACTCAGTGCAATGCAGCACTGTGCACTCAGTGCACCCCAGCACCATGATGCACTCAGAGCACCCCAGCACTGCAATGCATTCCAGCACCATATTGCACCCCAGCACCATAACGCGCTCAGAGCACTCCAGCACCATGATGCACTCCAGCACCATGCACTCAGAGCATCCCAGCACATCCCAGCACTGCAATGCACCCCAGCACCGTAACACACTCAGTGCATCCCAGCACTGTGCACCCAGTGCACCCCAGCACCATATTGCGCCTCAGCACCATGATGCACCCAGTGCAACCCAGCACCATATTGCACTCCAGCACCATGATGCACTCAGAGCATCCCAGCACTGCAATGCACCCCAGCACCACATTGCACCCTAGCACCATAATGCACTCATTGCATCCCAGCACCATGATGCACTCATTGCATCTCAGCACTGTGATGCATCCCAGCACCGTGCACTCAGAGCACCCCAGCACCAAGCACTCGATGCGCCCCTGCGCTGTGGTTCTGCACTCTGGCACCCAGTGCCATCTTGCACTGTGCACTCTGTGCTGCATCCACACCCAGAGCAAGTGGTGCTGCAACTCTGGGCTGTGCACTCACCCGCATCCCTGTTCTGCGCTCTGTGTGTTGCATTCCCACACTGTGCACTTGATGCTGCATCCCTGCACTGTGTGCTTGGAGCCTCCCTGTGCTGTGCATTTGGTGCTGCATTACATGCACAGTGCCTTGCACTCGGGGCTGCATCCCACCACCATGCGCTTGGAGCATCCCTGCACCGAGTGCTTGCTGCTGCATGCTGGCACTGCACGTTTGGTGCTGCACCCCAGCACCATGCACTTGCTGCACCCCATTGCTGCACATAGGGTGTTGCATCCCTGCTCTGTGCGCTCGGTGCTGCAGCTCTGCGCAGTGCCTTGTGCTCAGTGCTATGTCCCCTGGCTTTGCTCTTGATTGCAGCCCTGCACTCCCTGCTGCATCCCTGGGCCATGCACGATTGCATCCCAGCACCGTGCACTTGATGCCACAGCACTGTGCACTCCGTGCTGCGTTCCTTGCACTATTGCTCAGTGCTACAAACCCACACAGCGCATTTGTTACTGCATCTCCATGCTGTGCTCTCAGTGCTGCATCCCCACACCACGCACTCAGTGCTGGAGCCCTGCAACGTGTGCTCGCTGCTGCATCCCCTCACCACGCACTTGCAACATCCCTGCACCATGCACTGCTGCATCCCCACACAGCACTTGGTGCTGCATCCCTTTGTCGTGCTATTGATGCTCGCATCCTTAGGGCCGAGCTGAGCCGGACTCTGTTTTTCTCTCTCAATCCAGGAGCACCTCATTAAGAACCACGCATCCCGGATGTGTCTGACAGCACGTGGCAAGCACCCGGCCATGGCCCCCTGCGACCCCTTGGACCTCCACCAGCTCTGGTCCTTCACCTAACGGCAGCACACCGGGACCCAGCCACGCTCAGGGCACTGGCAGCCAACTCTTTCCCCTCCTTATTATTATTATTTTTTTTAATATTATCTTTTTTTTTTTCTTTCTTTTTTTTTTTTTTTAATTTAAAAGAAGCAAAACGCCTTAAATATGCTGCAATTCACGTCTGGCCTTGAACTCAGCCCTATGCCTTTTGCAAACCCCGTGGAGATGGGGTGATAATGTGAGAAGCTCCAAAGAGGGGGCGTGGCGGAACCCCAAAGTGGGGTTGTGGAGGAACCCTAAAAGGGGCCGTGGAGGAGCCCAGTGCTGCGTTTTAGTGCCTGGATGGGAGAGATGATGCTGGACTCATGCTGGGCTCATCAAAAAGACTCCAAACTTGCCCTTGGGGCATTCCAGAAGCTGTCACAGCTGCCCCACATGTGCCCCTTCCCCATACCTGAGGAGGGCAGTGGGGTTGGCCCGGCTGTGGGAGATGGACCAGGGGCTCAGCCCCATAGGGAGGAGCTGGGATGTATGGGGTGGCTGCTGGGACTCAGCCCCACACCAGCATCCAGTGGCCCCACTCACGGTCGGGGAGAGGGACCTCAGGCAGCTCTGTGGGGCCACCTGCCTTAAATCCCAGCCTTGATTGTAGGGAAAACATTAGAGGGTTGTTGTTGCTATTATTTTGGTCATTATAATGTTGTTTCTTGGGGTGGTTCCATTGGTCCTCGTGCTGAGCAGGAGGAAGGGGCAGGGCTGTGGGGTGCTCCTGGGTGCTATACTGCGGCCACCCAACCACAGTCCCTGCTGTTCCCCAGCCCCACTTCTCCCCCCACCCCAATTTTGGTACCGTTTCGTTGATAGTTGGGGAAAGCTCCTCCTGGAAATGGAGGGGGAGGGTCCACTTTTGGGTACGTGACCTGAAATAAAGAGATGATTTATTTTACAGACCCCATGTCGGCTCTGTTTCCTCTCCCAGAACTGCCCCCGAGTCCCCAGCCCTGGAAGTCCTCTTCATTATCTGCAGCTCAAATGCTCCCTTGGAACCCCATTCTGGCAATAAGGTGTTGACTTCTGGAGGCTCAGGTTTGCCATGGGTAGAACTGGGTTGTGCCTCTGCTGTGTGTGCCCTTCTGTGCTGATAAAAACGAAGAGGTGATTAATCAGAGACAATTTTTCCCCATGAAACCTCACGTTTTCTACAGTGACAAGAGCAGAAATGTGACAGCTGTGTTCTTTTCTTTCCTATTTCTTTTTTTTTCTCTTGTGCCCATGGAATCTGGGACGTGTGCCCACTGCTCTTTTCCTGTGGCCACTCTGTTGGAGGAGCAAAACCTGAGTGCTGGTACTCCCATAAATAGAGGATGGTTGGGTTGGAAGGGTCCTGGAAGGTCATGGAACCATAGGATTATTGGGTTGGAAGGGTCCTGAAAGGTCATGGAACCATAAGATGGGTGGGGTTGGAAGGGTCCTGAAAGGTCACGGAACCATAGAAT
>NW_024962326.1:12776-19490 GCF_019238085.1 Lagopus leucura | reverse complement strand
ATAGTGGGGTTGGAAGGGTCCTGAAAGGTCGTGGAACCATAGGATAGTGGGGTTGGAAGGGTCCTGAAAGGTCATGGAACCATAGGATAGTGGGGTTGGAAGGGTCCTGAAAGGTCATGGAACCATAGGATTGTTGGGTTGGAAGGGTCCTGAAAGGTCATGAAGCCATTGGATGATTGAGTTAGAATTTTGCTTAAAGATCACAGAACCATAGGATAATTAGATTGAAAGGGTCCTGAAAGATCATAGAATGTTGTTACGGTTTAGTTGGAAAGGTCCTTAAAGATCACATACGATAGGATAGCTCCTTCTCTCATACCAACTGCACCACTCAGCTCGGTGCCATCTGCCAGCGTTCTGAGGGCACACCACTGATGTCACTGTTAAAGACATTGAAGACAGGCCTGGGGGTCACCACCCCTCACCACCCGAACCATCCAACCGAACCCTCCTCCACCCAACTGTCCACCCTTCACTTGGATTACGCCCTGCCAGAAGCGTGCCATTGCCGAAGGACCCCAGAACAGCCTCCATTCATTTCTAACAGGCAGAAAATATACATGGGCTGGATTCCTTTTTCTTTATTCATTTTGCCAGAAGTCAGTTTCTTTGTGACAGACCGAAATATTTCAGCTCAACAAATGCACAGAGGTAGAAAACGTGAGGTTTCATGGGGAAAAATTGTCTCTGATTAATCACCTCTTCGTTTTTATCAGCACAGAAGGGCACACACAGCAGAGGCACAACCCAGTTCTACCCATGGCAATCCTGAGCCCCCAGAAGTCAAGATATGGCCGTGCAGGTACTCTGTGCTGATAGCTGAAGCCAGGTGAGCACATCCTGCCCCCATTGTGAAAAATGGATTAAAATAAACGAGTTTACTGCAGCTTGCTTGCATTGAGGCTACTTTTAGCTCTTGGCTCCCGACTTTCATGGCCATGTGTGTTTTGGAAAAGGGACCAAGGCTGCTTGATAGGGCCAGGCCACCTGTGGGGCTCCCATACCTCCTCCTCATCCCCTATAAAGCAGCGTGAGGTGAAGTCTTGGCCACGCTGTCACCATGCTGCAGCTCCTGCTCCTCGCTGCCCTCGCGCTGTGTGGTGAGTTCCTGTGCCCAGGGCTCGTTAGCTGCTAATGAGCTCACAGATTTGGGGCTCCAGGGAGCAATGGGTGCACGGCTGTCACTGTCCTTTCCCCACAGGATGCCATGCAGAGCCGGGTTCTGGTGGGATGCAACGTGTGGTTGGGGGGACCGAGGCGCAATCACATGCTTGGCCCTCACAGGTGGATTGTGTTGGGGACTGGTGATGAACCCAGTGGGATTCCATCCTATCTGGTCTCCCATCCCTTTGGATCTCCCATCTCCTTGGGCATCCCATCCCCTCAGGATTCCCATCTCCTTTGGGCTCCCATCCCTTCTGGGTATCCCATCCCCTTGGTTCTTCTGTTCCCTCAGAGTTCCCATCCCCTTGGATATCTTATCCCTGCCTCCTTGGATCTCCCATCTCCGTGGGTCTCCTGTCCCTTTCAGGCTCTCTTCCCCTTGGGTCTCCCATACCCTTTGGGTTTCCTGCCCCCTTTGTGTTCCCACCCCCTGGGAGCTCCCGTTTCCACATCTCACCCTGTGCTGTTTCCCCCCAGATCTCCCTCCAGTATTACTCCGGGGGCAGCTGGCACCACACCTGTGGAGGGTCCCTCATCCGACAGAACTGGGTGATGACAGCAGCCCACTGCGTAGACAGGTGAGCAGCCGTGGGAGCCCCACTGTCTCCTGAAAGTGCCATTTTTCCATCAAAAAAAGAAAAAAAAAAGAAAAAATTAGCTGTCCCCACCCAGAGAGTGGCAGTCCTTTCTGTTAAGGACTGGGGGTCTTTGCTGATCTTTCCAGTAAGGAGAATGATCCCTGCAAGCATCTTCTTGTATGGATGACTCTTCACTATAGAACCATAGGATAGTTGGGCTGGAAGAACCCCTAGAGATCATAGAACCATAACCATAGAACATTGGGCTGGAAGGGTCCTGAAAGATCATAGAACCAGAGAATATTGGGCTGGAAGGGTTCTGAAAGATCATAGAACCAGAGAACATTGGGCTGGAAGGGTCCTGAAAGATCATAGAACCATAGGATTATTATTCCTCCTTTCTATCCCTGTGTCCATGGTGTCAATAAAGAATTAGAAGTTTCTATTGCACACACAGAGAAAGCATGAATGTATACATGAGAAATGTTGAGTTAAAAACGGGATTTGATTATTTTCCGTTGAGTCTGTTCATCAAAGCCAAGTCACTTCCTCAGTCCTGTTGTGTTAACCCTCGAAGCAATGGCAGTGTGGGTCCTGATCCTGTGCTTTTTTTGCAGTAACCTGAATTACCGCGTCGTCGCCGGTGACCACAACATCTACCAGAGCGAGGGCACCGAGCAGACCTTCAGCGTCAGCAGCATCTACATCCACCCCAACTGGAACTCCAACAATGTGGCAGCTGGGTAACGCACCCGGGGAGGGGGGTTGTCAGGAGGGAGAGCTGCAGGGGGATGGGGGCTTCTCCAGGTGCTCTACAGCGCCCTGTGCATCCTCCCCACAAAGATGATGAGGGGCCTGGAGCATCTCTGCTATGAGGAAAGGCTGAGTGAACTGGGTCTGTTCAGCCTGGAGAAAAAAAGACTGAGAGGGGACCTGATCCAGGTCTATAAATATCTAAGGTGTGGGGGGCAGCATGGCGAGGCCGGACTCTTTTCAGTGGTGAGTGGAGACAGGACAAAGGGAAACGGCCGGAAACTGCAGCATAGGAAGTTCTGCACAAATGTATGCAAGAACTTCTGTACAGTGAGGTGACGGAGCACTGGAACAGGCTGCAGGGAGGTGGGGGAGTCTATGGGTCCCAACGTGTCTCCATGGGTCCCACTGTTCACTGGAACAGGCTGCAGGGAGGTGGTGGAGTCTCCTTCTCTGGAGATGTTCAAGACCTGCCTAGATGCCTCCCTGTGCGACCTGCTGTAGGAACGGCTTTGGCAGGGGGTTGGACTCCATGATGTGTGGAGGTCCCTTCCAACCCCTACAATGCTGTGATTCTGTGATTCCCCACAGCTACGACATTGCGCTGCTCCGCCTGTCGGGTTCTGCCACGCTCAACAGCTACGTGCAGCTGGCGGTGCTGCCCAGCCAGGGCACAGTGCTGTCCAACAACTACCCCTGCTACATCAGCGGCTGGGGGCTGACCCGCAGTGAGTGCCACCGACACGGGCATCCCAGGGACACTCATCCCCAAATCCCTGAAGATTTTAGGGAATTGGGGTTGCTTGTCAGGTTTTGGAAGTGGGTTGAGGTCCCACGAGGCGTTGTGAGTGGGGACGGATTTGGTGGTGCGAATGTAACGGGGAGTTTTGTGGGGATCAACAAAAATCCCCCCAAAATGTGGGAAAATGGGGGAGGTTCGTCCTTTCTGGAAGCGAATTGAGACCCTACAAGGCAAGGAGATGCTCATGGTTGGATGGGATCATGAAATGTACTGGGGGAGTTTTACGGGACTCGTCAAAATCTACTGAAAACAAAAAGACGGGAGGTAAATCCTTTTTGGAAGGGGGTTGAGGTCCCACAAGACATGAGGATGCTCAGGGTTGGATGCGGTCATGCAAAATTTTGGGGGGGTCTTCCAGATCTTGCTAAAATTCACTAAAAATGTGGGAAAAATGGGAGAGGTTAATCGTTCCTGGAAGTGGGTTGAAGTCCTACAAGGCATCCTATAAGGGATGGATGTGGTCATGCAAATATCTGGGGAGATTTTGTGAGGTGCCTAAGGTTGGATGCGGTCATGAACATATTTTGGGGTGTTTTATAGAGCTCACCAAAATCCCCTAACAAAATGGGGAAATGGAGGAGGTAAATCCTTTTTGGAAGTGGGTTGAAGTCCTACAAGACGTGGGGATGCTCAAGGTTGGATGAGGTCATGCAAAAAATATTGAGGAGTTTTACAGGGCTCACGAAAATTCATTAAGGATGTGGGAAAATGGAGGAGGTTAATCACTTTTGGACACGGGATGAGGTCCCCCGTGGGATGGATGTTGTCGTGCAAATATTTTCAGAGGTTCTATGGGATGCTCAAGGTTGGATGCTGCCGTGCAAATATTTTGGGGGGTGTTATGGGGTCTATGGGTTTTAATGGACCCTTGGTCACTTGCAGCCAATGGGCAGCTGTCGAGCGTGCTGCAGCAGGCGTACCTGCCCGTCGTGAGCTACAGCACCTGCTCCAGGTCCTCCTACTGGGGCTCCACTGTCAAGAACACCATGATCTGTGCCGGCGGGGATGGCGTGCGCGCCGGCTGCCAGGTACAGCCCTGTCACCTCACTGCCTCAACCCCCAGCCCTGTTACAGCCCCGCTCTGATGGGTGCCCCTCCATAGGGCGACTCGGGAGGCCCCCTGAACTGTGAAGTTGATGGGGTGTACCAAGTGCACGGCATCACCAGCTTCGTCTCCAGCTTGGGCTGCAACACACGCAACAAGCCCACCGTCTTCACCCGCGTCTCTGCCTACATCTCCTGGATATCCAGCGTAAGGAGACGGGGTGGAAGGGTTTTGTTTTTTCCAGTGGGGTCGTGTGAAGGGGGCTTGCATGGCTTCTCCACCCACTGGGAAGGCGTGGAGCACCCAAGGGGAAATGGAGAACCCAATGGGGAATAGAGCACCCAGTGGGATGTGGAACACCCAACAGAGTGGAGAACTCCAAGGGAAATGGAACAACCAGTGGGGAATAGAGCATCCAATGGGGTGTGAAGTACTCAACAGGGATGGAGTATCCAATGGGGAATGGAGCACCCGAGGAATAGGGCACCCAATGGGGCATGGAGCACTCAGTGGGGTGTGCAGCACCCATTAGGGCCATGCTAGCGACTCAATGGGAGTGCTGTGGATTTGTGGGGTTACACTCCTCGTTCTCCCTCCAGGTGATCTCTTAGAACAAAGCAGCAGCAGGAGGAGAACCCCAACCCCAGCTGTGAATGTGGACATAGAGCATTTCAGCTGGGGACATTTATGTCTCAAAGCTAGCATCAATAAACTGTGTTCTTCAGCGAGAACGTGCTGGCTGTTGTTTCTCCTCAGCAACGCTGGGGATGCCCTGCCCCACTTCTTTTGCCTGCGTTCGTGCAATTCTTCTCCAATCTCATCATTTGCAGTATCCTTTTTGTCAGGTTCCCTTTGGCCAGGCCCCCTTCTGCCTTGCACAGAGTCTTGGAAAAAACAACCAGGCCTGGAAAGCTGAAGTGTCCTTGGATGAAAGAAGGGAAAAACTGCTCCCCTGAGGAGCAGGAAGCTGTCAGGGGAAGGACTTATCGTAGACCCTCAATCCCATCCCCATCCCCATCCCATCCCCGTCCCCATCCCCATTCCATCTCCAACTCATCCATGTTCTATCCCATCCCCATTCTCATTCCACCCCACACACCATCCCCATCCCCAACCCCTTCCCCATGCCACCCCCATGTCCCACAGTGCCTCGTGCTCCCCACACCCCCCATTGGGCTCGAGGACATCCAGAGCAAATTCATTTGCAATGAATGAGAGGGGATGGATGTGGTGCTGTTATCACCTCTCCCAGTGCTGCAGGGTCGAAGCACAACCACACACCCCACTGGTGAGCGGCTGATGGCGCTCGAGGTGGGAAACAAACAGCAAAGAATTGCAGAAGTGAGTCCAAAAGCAAAATTGAAACTCAAAACAGAAACGTGGGTGAGAAGTGCCACAGCTCGGCTGTGTGTTCTCCCCTCCCCGTCCCACCCCCTGGTTGTGTGTTTCGGGGGTGCCCGGAGCTCAGCGGATGCATCGCTTCGAACTTCCGCAGCAGAAACCAAACCACAGCTGATGCTGCAAGCAGAACCCCGCAGCCATCAGCAACCATGGCTGAGGGCAAGAGCGGGGCCGGGCTGTTCGCCAAGCAGGTCCAGAAGCACTTCAGCCGGGCACAGGAGAAGGTAGGGCATGGCCTCACCACCCTCGACTTTCATTTTTCGGTTGGGTTTTTGCAGGGTGAGGTGGGGCAGCCCCGATGGGCTCTGCTCACCGTGCACCTCTCTCCTCCCATGGGTGCTCACAGGGTATCCGGTTGGGTGCCCCACAGTGCTGCAAGGCTTCAGTTTTGCATGCTGCTCCTCACAGCCCCCCGAAATGCTTCATAAAAGTGGGATTTTCTCCCCAAAAGTACTTGTGGTGCAGGCCATGGGGTGGGTGATGCTGGAATGGGGTTCTATGGGGCTGTCCCCACGTCCCCCAGGGCCAACAGAACCCAGGGTCAGGATGGCCCCGCAGTGTGGGTGCAGCCCATGGCAGGAAGTGGGGGGAAGGGCTGCGGAAGTGGGCTGAAATGGGGCGATTGGCCGTGGTTGGGGGACATTTCAACCCCAACAATGGAAGGAGCAGCTCCCACGGTTCCTGGTTAGGGCTAAATTCAGCTCTTCCGTGACCGTATCAGCCCAGGACACGCTTCCGTGGTTCTGCGGTGGGGACGTGGGGGTGGCCTTCACCCACAGCTATTCCTCCTCCTCTTCCTCCCTGCAGCAGTGTCACCAATTCCCACTGGGGCAGTACTTTAGGGCTTCATTTGCATCAGTATTCACCCACTGTATGACACCCTGTCCCATCCCTGTTCCACCCCCACACCATCCTCGTTCCAACCCCATACCATCCCCGTTACATTCCTCTTCCATCCCCATACCATCCCC
>NW_024962326.1:3858-12766 GCF_019238085.1 Lagopus leucura | reverse complement strand
CCCATACCATCCCCGTTACATTCCTCTTCCATCCCCATACCATCCCCACGCCATTCCTGTTCCATCCCTGTTTCATCCCCATACCATCCGTGATCCATCCCTGCATCATTCCTGTTCCACCCCCTTACCATCCTCATCAAATCTGTTCCATCCCCGCACCATCCTCACCCCTCTTTCATCTCCATCCCATTCCTGCTCCATCCCCACACCACCTCCATCCCATTCCTCATCCATTCCCATATCATCCCCACACCACCCCTGTTCCATCCTCATCTCATCCCTGTTCCGTCCCCACACCATCCTCATGTCACTCCAATGCAGTGGTGCTGTGGGGAGCACAGGGCTGCATCCATAGGATTTCACAAATGAAGGCAGTCTTGAGTGGGGACACACTGTGTTGGTTTGGCTCCCCGAATCCCCAAATTTCCCCTAAAAATGAAGAGCATTAAGGGATGTGCAGAAGTTTGGCATCCCTCGAGCACAGCTCGGTTTGGTTGGGCTCTGCGTTGAGGCAGTCAGGTCCTGGGCATCCTTTGGGGCTCTTCCAGCATTTTGCCCACTCTCCATGCTGTCGCATTGCCCTTTCCATCCCAGGTTCTGCAGAAGTTGGGCAAAACCATGGAAACCAAAGACGAGCAGTTTGAGCAGAGCGCAAACAACTTCCAGCTGCAGCAGGTGGCACCAGGGAGCAGAGGGGACTGGGGGGAGAGGGTCCCTCCGTGCCGCCCCCATGTCGTCTGCATGTCATCCCTGTGACTTCCCTGTTCTATCCTCATACCATCCCCATTCCATCCTCATGCCATCCCTATGCGATCTCCATACCATCCCGATTCCGCCCCTGTTTCATCCCCATGGCATCTGCAAGTTCTCCCCCTCCATCCCTGCTCCATCTCCATGCCATCTGCATTTCATTCCCATGCCATCCGCATCCTATTCCTGTTCCACCCCCACACCACCCCCATTCCATCCCTATTCCGTTCGCACATCATGCCAGTGCCATCCCCATGCCATCCCTGTACCATCCCCATCCCATTCCTGTACCATTCCCATCCCATTCCTGTACCGTCCCCACGTCACCCCCATGCTATCCCTACTCCATCCCCATTTTATCCCAATGGCATTCCTGTACCTTCCCCATGCCATCCCTATGCCACCCCTGTTCCATTCTGGTGCAATCCCCATTTCATCTCATCCCTTCCCTGTACCATCCTCCTTCCCATCCCCATCCCACCCCACCATCACTCCAATGCAATCTCCATCCCATCCTCATTCCTCCCCAGCGCCACCCCAATTCCACCTCCTTCCCATCCCCATCTTAGTTCCTCCCCGAAGCCATTCCTGTTCCATCCCCATCCAACCCCAGTGCCACCTCCATCCCATCCCTGCTCCATCCCCACCCCAGTGCCATCCCCATGCCATCCCTGCTCCATCCCCATCCAACCCCAGTGCCACCCCCATGCCATCACTGTCCCATCCCCAACACACCCCCATCCCATTCCATCCCCCCCCCCCCCACTCCCCACACTCTCTTTGGGCTCGAGAGCATCCCCACCCCAGGGGCTCCAACCTGCCCCCTTCCCCCCCCCAATACAATTGCTTTACAGAATGAAGGCAACAAACTCTACAAAGACCTGAAGGCTCTTGTCGGCGCAGTGAAAGGTACAGAGCAATGCTCCTTTTGCACACCATGGGCAGTGAAGCACAGAGCATCCGGGGGGGGTGGAGGGGGGTTGTCAGGCCCCGTGCTGCATTTCCTCACCACACATCCCAACTTTTGCAAACCCCACCCCCCCCCATCCCTGCAGTGATGCATGAGAGCTCACGAAAAGTGACCGAAACGCTGCAGGAGATCTACAGCACCGAATGGGATGGACATGTGGAGCTGAAGGCCATCGCAGACGTGAGCACTGCTGTCCTCTGAGGGTTGGGGTCACGGGGATGAGTCCATGGGGACAGAGCCCGGCACGTCCCTGATTCCCATCCCTTTCCCTCCTGCAGAGTAACGACTTGCTGTGGGAAGACTATGAGGCGAAGCTGGGCGACCAGGCGCTGCGTCTGATGGAGAACTACCTGGCTCAGTTTGGGGACATTAAGGCACGTGGGGTGTGACTGTGTGGCATGGAGTGGCGTGGCACGTCATGGCATGGGATGGGGTGGGATGGGATGGGATGAGATGGGGTGCTGTGGTGTGGCAGGGCATGGCATGGTAAAGTGCAGTACGGCACAACACGGCGTGACGTGGCATAGTGTGGTGTAGGATGGGATGGGATGGCACAACAAGGCATAGCACAGCATGGTATGGCACGGCCTGGTGCAGCATCGCATGGCACAGCACAGCATGGTACAACAACACAGTATGGAACCGCATGGCACGGCATGTGGTTTCGGGTGACACATGGCACAGCATGACATTGTGCATCATGGCATGGCACAGCATGGTGCAGAAAGGCTCAGCATGGCCGTTGGCATGGCATGGCATGATGTGGCATAGCACAGCATGGCAAGCATAGCACAGCATAGGACAGAATTGCATGGCATGGCATGGCATGGCACAGCATGGTGTGGCATGGCACATCATGGCATAGAATTGCATGGTATGGCATGGCATAGTATGACGTGGCATAGCACAGCATGGCATAGAATTGCATGGCATGGCATGGCATGGCACAGAATGACATGGCATAGCACAGCATAGCACAGAATTGCATGGCATGGCATGGCATGGCACAGCATGACATGGCATAGCACAGCATAGCACAGAATTGCATGGCATGGCATGGCATGGCACAGCATGGCATAGAATTACATGGTATGGCACAGCATGACGTGGCATGGCACAGCATGGCACAGAATTGCATGGCATGGCATGGCACTACGTGGCATGGCATGGCATAGCACAGCATGGCACAGAATTGCATGGCATGGCACAGCATGGCATATCATGGCACAGCATGACGTGGCATAGCACAGCATGGCACAGAATTGCATGGCATGGCATGGCCCAGCACAGCATGGCACAGCACGGCACGGCACGGCACTTTTCCATCTCTCTGAGGCCTCTGCCCCACTCAGGAGCGCATCGCCAAACGCAGCCGCAAGCTGGTGGACTACGACAGCGCCCGGCACCACCTGGAAGCACTGCAGAACGCCAAGAAGAAGGACGAGGCCAAGATTGCCAAGGTGGGTACAAGCTCCTCCAGGAGAGGGCTGTGCCCCACTGACATCCCCCCTAGCCCCCATAATCGCTCCGGACCCACACAGGCTGAGGAGGAGTTCAACAGAGCGCAGGCGGTGTTTGAGGAGCTGAACCGGGAGCTGCGGGAGGAGCTGCCCGTGCTGTATGGGAGGTACTGAGCTGCCCCAACCCGCAGCCCCCTCTCCAAAATCCCCCCTGAAAAAGCTTTGCAAGCACACATGCAGCATTCCAACTTCCCCCCCCCAAAAAAAAACCAACCACCCCACTGGGATGCAGCGCTGTCCCAAACAGCCGTCCCCATTCATCCCATTTTCACCCCCCCCCCCCCATTTATCCCCTCCCCAAGGACGGGGGTCAGGAGCTGCACCCCTCCGGCCCCCTCCTCCTCGTGCCCCATTTCTCCCCACAGCCGCATTGCCTGCTACGTCACCATCTTCCAGAACATCTCCAACCTGCGTGACATCTTCTACAAAGAGATGAGCAAGGTGGGACCCCAAAGCCCCCTAAAGACACCCCCTCCCCCCCCATTCCGCTGGTTCTGCGCCGCTCTCTGGGGTTGGTGGGGATTTGCATCACCTCCAGCGCTCCGGTGCTGTTGTCAGCAACGAGCAGCGCTGCTTCACCACCAAATTTGGGGATGAAAAAAAAAGTCTTTTTATCCATTGTTTCAATGGTGGGGGGAAAAAAAATACAGGAAGAATTTTGGAGTTTTGCTTCTTCTGTGGGGATCAAATACCCCCCAAAGGGAATCAGAGAGAGGAAGGATGGGAGAAGCAATTTCCTCACAGCTGGTGCTTTCCGGCCTCCATGTGACCTCTTTTTAACCCAAATTTGCCCTTTGTGGGATGCAGCCCCACCCATGGGGGTCCCGGGGACTCTGATGAGTTTCTCTCCCCCCACACAGCTCAACCGTGACCTCTACGAAGTGATGGGGAAACTTGACAAGCAGCACTCCAGCAAAGTCTTCATCATCAAAGGTGTCTCCAGGTAATGGGGGGTCCCATGGTGCCCCAGAGCCCCCTCCCCCAAAAAGTGGGTGGATGTAACGCCCTCCTCTATTTCTTCCTGTGACCAATGGGGATGGATGAGCACCTCCTGACGTTGGGTTCTGTTGGGATGAATTGGGGCTGAGCATCTCCTGACGTTGGGTGATGAACTGGGGCTGAACACCTCCCAGTGCTGGGTGCCATAGGGCTGAATTGCAGCACCTCCTGATGTTGAGGGCTACAGGGTTGAACTGAGGCTGAGCATCTCTTGATGTTGGGCGTTAGAAGTTTGAACTGGGGCTGAGCACCTCCCAGAATTGAGTATTATAGGGATGAGAGCCTCCCAACACTGGGTGCTGTAGAGATGAGTTGGAGCTGAGCGTGTCTAGGCATTGGGTGCTGTAGGGCTGAATTGGGGCTGAGCATCTCCCAACGTTGGGTGTTACATAGGGTTGAACTGGGGCTGAGCACCTCCTGATATTGGGTGGTGGACTGGTGCTGAATGCCACCCGGTATTGGGTGTCATAGGGTTGAATTTCAGCACCCTGTGGTGTTGGGTGCTGTAGGGTTGAATTGGGGCTGAGCACCTCCCAGTGTTGGGTGCTGTAGAGATGAAATGCAGCTGAATGCGTCTAGACATTGGGTGCTACAGGGCTGAACTGGGGCTGATCATCTCCTGGTGTTGGGTGCTAGAGGGTTGAACTGGGGCTGAGCACCTCCCAGTGTTGGGTGGTGAACTGAGGCCTTTGGCTTTGGTGCCCCTCCAAGTGAATGGGATGCCTGGGGATGAATTTGGGTTGGGGATGCAATTTGGGTTGGGGACGCGGTGTCACCAAGACCCCAGGGCAGCGTCCAGCTGCATTTAGGGTCTCACGGGAGCTGAACCCAATCTGTCATCCCCCCACGCAGCAACCGCCGCTCGCTGCTCATCTCAGCCCCCGTCAGCCCCCCAGCCGTCTACCCTTGCCCGGAGAAGGCACCCAACTGGGACCCCTCATCAGGAGAAGAGCAGACACCAACGACCCCCGGGGTGGGCAGCGGTGCCACTGAAGATGTCCCCAATGGCCCCGCAGCACCGGGTCCAGCTGAGCCGGGTGCCCCCATGCCTGGACCCCCTCCAGCCTCACCCATGAGTGTGGGGTCTGCGTCAGAGTCAGAGTGCAGCCAGGAGAGTCATGAGATCGACCTCAGCCCCAAAGAGATGGAGGTGTCTGTGGGCAGTGGGTGCCCTGAATGCCCCAAAACAGAGGGGGCTGCCGGGGGGGGAGTTGAGGGCATCGCTGCATCCATGGCTTCCATGATCCTCTCCAAGGCCATCGCTGTGGCCTCCGGTGCTGCTCTGGAGGACAGCGATGGCACCGGTGGTGGGGACAGCATCGACAGTGAGCCCAGCCCCGTGGAGGGGGCAGGGGAGGGTCCACCCACCGAGGGATCAGTGGAGAGTGTGGAGGGGACAGATGTGTCCCCAGAGGTGAGCAAAGGGGAGACCTTATTGCTCTCTATAACTTCCTGAAGGGAGGTTGTAGTGAGCTGGGGGTCGGCCTCTTCTCTCGTGTCATTAGTGATAGGACCAGGGGGAATGGTTTCAAGCTACGGCAGGGGAGATTCAGGCTGAACATGAGGAAGTATTACTTTTCAGAAAGGGTGGTCAGGCACTGGAATGGATGCCCAGGGAGGTGGTGGAATCACCGACCCTGGGGGTGTTCAAGGAAAGACTGGATGTTGTGTTGAGGGACATGGTTTAGTAGGAGCTGTTGGGAATAGGTGAACGGTTGGACTGGGTGATCTTTTAGGTCTTTTCCAACCTTAGTGATTCTATGATTCTATGATTCTATGATTCAAAGCCCAGGTCACGGCACTGAGGGTGGGGTTTGGAAAGCAGAGGGGGCTGCACCCCGTGGAGGCACATGGGGTGATGCCCTGGGGTGCTCAGAGCCCCCATAGAGGAGATGGAGGGTGGGGGGGTCTGTGATTGAGCCCCAGCTTTGTGCAGGGATGGGGGTCTGGGGATAGGCCCAGTCTGATGCAAGGCAGGACACAGGGCCTGGGGGGTCCATGGATGAGCCACGGTGCAGGGACAGGGGGACGGGGGAGGCCAGGGGCGAGGGGTTGGGGGGAGATGAGCCCCAGCTGGATTCCAGGATTTGGGGATGGGGGGGTCAGGAGATGAACCCCAGCTTTATGCAAGGAGATGGAGTTTGGGGGGGGAGGGGGAGGGGACAGAGTGAGGGGATCAGGGGATGAGCCCCCCCCCCCCATGCATCGCTGCCATCCCCGCAGGTGGGGCCGGACGCAGGGCCTTGTGAGCATGGCACACCTGAACCACAGGAGCAGGACGTGAGCTGTGACCCCCCCCAGGACACCAGCGAATCCCTCACCCCACTGTGACCCCCGCTCTGTGGCCCCCACCTCCAAAGTTGTGCAGGCAGTGAAGGGGGAGCAGCTTCATGGCACTGCCTGCAGATCACTGCGCCTAACCGTAATGTGCTTCACAACACACAGTGCTGAAATGAAATAAAGGCAGAGGGCAGCGCCAGCACCTGGAAATGCACTGAGAGAAGAGGTCAGATTTTTTCAGACCACAGTTCCATCCCCAGCGCCAAATCTGGGATTTGCACTGCAGCGGGGATTGCATACAGATGGTGCATCCCATGCAAACCTTCGTGCTGCAAAGGTGCAGCTTTGGGGTGCACAACAGCTCCATTCCCAGCACCAAATCTGGGGTTTGCATTGCAGCAGGCATTGCACATTGATGGAGGACCCCACGCAAACATCTGTGCTGCAAAGGTGCAGCTTTGGGGCTCCCCACGGAGCAGCTCCTGTGGGTCTTACGGACGGGTTCACAAAGGGGATTTGTGCCCCACCTCCCTCCGGGCTCCACGTGTGTGCAACGCACTTTGCAACGCACTGCAGGCTGCCCCATCCTGCACCAGCAAAGGGTTAAGCAGGAGGAATTGCAGCTCTGTCATCATCAGGGGCAGTGGAACTGGAAAGGTGAGGCAGGAAGGGAACGCCCGGGCGAGGTCAAGGCTGCACTGCACTGCATTACGCTGCACTGCACTGCAAGGAGCAGCACATGGTGCCTGCAGCCCCACACGGCCGGCACGGGTATGGGGGAGTGGGGGGGATTTGGGGTGTGCTTCGTGCTTGGGGTGGTGAGAATGAAGGGTGGGAATGGGGTGGTGGGTATGGAGTGATGGGTGTGGGGTGGTGGGTGTTTGGTGTAGGGTGTCAGATATGGAGTGGTGGGTGTCTGGTTTTTGGGTATGGGGTGCTGGGTGGTGGGTGTTTGGTGTAGGGTGTTGGGTATGGGGCGGTGGGAAGGGGGTGATGGGTGTGGGGTGGTGGGGGTATGGTGTTGGGTATGGAGTGTTAGATGTGGGGTGGCGGGTGTGGAGTGGTGGGTGCATGGTTTTTGGGTATGGGGTGTTGGGTTTGGGGTGTTTGGTGTAGGGTGTTGGGTATGGGGCGGTGGGAATGGGGTGATGGGCATGGAGTAGTGGGGGTATGGTGTTGGAAATGGGGTCTTGGGTATGGAGCGTTAGGGATGGGGTGTTGTATATGGGGTGCTGGGTATGGGATGTTGGGTGTTTAGGGCTGTCCATGGGGTGCCAGGTATGGGGCGTTGGGTTTGGGGTGTTTGGTGTTGGGTGTCAGGTGTGGGGTGCTGGGAATGGGGTGTTGGGTGTTTAGTGTAGTGCGTGAGGTTTTGGGGATGGGGTGGTGGGCATCCAGAGCATGGAGTTTTGCTCATGGAGAAGCTCAGGTGGAACTCAGCCCTGCAGAGGGCAAAGCAAACGCTGAGTCAGGAGAGGGGGGAATCCCACGAGACGGAGCAGAAGGCAGTGGGGCCGAGGGCCCATCCCCTGGGTTTGGGGGTGGGATGGTGCCACGCATCCCCTGCGTTGAGTTTTTGGGACGGCTGCACTGCAGGAACCACTCGAGGGCTCCAGGGAGGTTACAGGGACTAAAGAGCAACGCCGCATCTGTAACAAACCCTCACCCAGAGAGCCCTCCCCCAACCCCCTTTGCACCCAGCAGTGCAAACAAGAGAGCGTTTCCCATCCCGTGAGCACTCCCAGCTCTACAGCTCATTCCCTGCAGTCACAGCCCCACACCTCTGCCCCACGCGGTGCTCAGCGCAGAGCCGTGCAGCGCCTGCAGGACCGGCTGCCTTGTGCCCCACAAACTGGTTTAGCACTGGTTTGTCTCCATCTGGACCGGCTGGTGCTGTGCTGCAGCCTGGGGGGGGTCCTGGAAAAATAGGGTTTGGCTGCTGGGAATGGGAATGAGAATGGGAATGGAGTGGGAATGGGAACGAAGTGGGAATGTTGTGTGCACGCAGTGGGGCAGGGGCTGAGGGAATGGGAATGAAAATGGGAATGGAATGGGAATGGGAATGCAGCAGGGATGTTATGTGCACAGTGGGATGGGCTGATGGATTGGGAATGGAGCAGGCATGGAGCATACGTGCAGTGGGGCAGGGGCTGAGGGAATGGGAATGGAATGGGAATGGGAATGGGAATGGGAATGGGAATGGGAATGGGAATGGGGTGGGCACAGGGCCTGCACACAGTGGGGTAGGGGCTGAGGGAATTGGAAGAGAAATTGGAATGGGAATGGGGTGAAAATGTTTTGTGCACACAGTGGGGCAAGAGCTGAGAGTATGAGAATGGGGAGGGAATGGGAATGGGAATGGGAATGGGAATGGGAATGGGAATGGGAA
>NW_024962326.1:0-3848 GCF_019238085.1 Lagopus leucura | reverse complement strand
ATGGGAATGGGAATGGGAATGGGAATGGGAATGGGAATGGGAATGGGGCAGGCATGGTGCAGGCACAGCACGGCGAGGGCTGCTGGAACGGGAGCGGTGCGAGCACAGTGCGTGCACACAGCAGCACAGAGGCTGGGCCGAATTCCTGCAGCCCCGACGGCTGCACCCTGCGAGCAGGGAACCAAAGCGCTGCGGGAGGAAGGGGAGCAGCGAGCCGAGCAGCTCCGAGTCCCAGCGGGGCCAGCAACGCCAGCGCTGCTCCGCGCTCTGCAAACCCCGGTCGGCGCGGTGAGCCGTGCCCGCCCCGCTCCCTCCTGCCGCTCAGCTTCGCTCTTCTTACCGATGGATTTTCTTTTTTGGGGGGAGCTGTATTTGCTCCTGACATCTAGCGGCGCCTCTCTGCAGAGCGCTGAGTCACTCGGTGCCCGGTGCACGAGTCGCTGCCCCCGGGCTGCAGCAGCGCGGCTCTGCTTTCTGGGTCGCAGAGGCGGTTGGATGGATGGGGTCGGTGCACGGGAAGGAGCTCTGCTGAGCGGTTGGGGCTGCAGCAGCTCCTGGTGTGCGATTTGCAAGGCTGTGCAAGGTGGGGGGGGGGGGGGGGGCGGGGTGATGTTGCAGCCCCGCAGAAGTTCACCTCGGAGAGCAAAAGGCGAAATGCGGATGCTTTCCCCAGACGCCCGCTGCTCCCCTCCCGGCCCGTTGCATGGCAGCGCTCACCGCGTCCCTTCCTTCTCTCCGCAGTTGTGAAGGAGCCCTGAGGCCGAGCTCAGCCACGCCGATGCCATGGAGGGGGCTCTGCCCACGCTCCCCCCAGGTAAGGCTCGGGGCACGGACTGAGCTGGAGTTTGTGCTTTGTCAGAGGTCTTCTCCAATCTGAACGACTCCACGAGCAGACATGGTGGGATGGGTTGGGGTCGGATTTGACCTCGGAGGTGTCGTCCCATCTGAATTACGAGTGGGCACGGTGGGGTGGGTCGGCAGCCGGCGGGGGAAGGGGGTCACCATCCCTATGGGGGCAAAGGGAGGCTGACAGAGCTGCAGGGACGTGGGGACGCACTTGGGTGGGAGGGGGTGATCTCACAGCTCTCATCCAACCCAACTGGAACCGTTCTGCCATTCCACGAGAAGAGCTGATAACGCCGGGGCTGAAGAAGTCTCACCCCCCAGCCCCCCACGAAGCAGCCAACACGGCTGTCATCGCAGGTAGGGGCTGCCCCCCAGTGCCCCCAGTGCTCCCCATACACAGCATGGGGCTGAACTCCTCTCCTCTCTTCCCATCAGTGGTCATCACGCTGGTGTTCCTCACCCTGCTGACGGTGCTGGTGGTCATCGTCATCTACCTGTACAGAAACAAGGGCAGCTACCTCACCTACGAGCAGCCGGTGGCCGAGGAGGAGGCAGCCGTGCAGATGGAGGATGAGCCATCCAAGGAGAAAGAGGAATATTTCATATAGGGTCCATCTCATGTCGCCTGAACCTCCTGAGTCTGATCTCTGGCAGCTTTTCTTTTCTTTTTCTCTGTAATTTATTAATTAAGGCAGAGGAAGGTGAAGGCCAGGCATGCTGCTGCCTGCCTGCAGCTCCGCACCCCATCCCCTCCCTAGGGTGAATTCAATACAGCCCAGTGACAAACGCTCCAAGAATTGCTGTTGTTCTGCCTTATCTCGCCACACAATCGAGCGATTCTGCTCTGGGTTTAGCAGCAGGGTCATTAGCATGGCGGGCTCATTAGCATGGCTAATTAGGAGGCGAATCACAGAGTCACAGGATGGTGGGGTTGGAAGGGAGCTCCAGGATCACGGAGCTCCAACCCCCCTGTGCCATGCAGGGCCACCAACCTCCACGTTTCACAGCAGCCCAGGCTGCCCAGGGCCCCATCCAGCCTGGCCTCCAACACCTCCAGGGATGGACGGGGCATCGCAGCCTCTCTGGGCAGCTGTTCAGCCCCTCACCGCTCTCACAGCACACAACTTCCCTGACATCCAGCCTCCATCTGCCCTCCCTCAGCTTCATTTCCCCTCGTCCTGCTGCCATCTCCCCTTGCATAGAGCTGCCTCCCCTCCTGGCTGCAGGCTCCCTGCAGGCACTGCAGGCTGCACTCAGCTCACCCCCAGCCTTCTTTTCTCCATGCTGAACGAGCCCAGCTCCCTCAGCCTGGCTTTGCAGGGCAGTGCTGCAGCCCCTGCTCATTTCCAGCTCCTCTGGACCCTCTCCAGCAGCTCCCTCCCTTTCTGTCAGTGTCCCCTCTGTGTCCCCTTCATTTCTCACGACGCTCTGTCC
This sequence comes from Lagopus leucura, assembly GCF_019238085.1. Lineage (NCBI taxonomy): Eukaryota > Metazoa > Chordata > Aves > Galliformes > Phasianidae > Lagopus > Lagopus leucura. The sequence goes on along the minus strand of NW_024962326.1, from coordinate 1,568 downwards.
TTCTCACCCCAATCTCTGTCTGTGTCCCCACATCTGTGTCCCCATCTCCCCAGTCTGCGGCTCTGTGTCCCCCTCACCCCAAACCTTCTCAGTGTCCCCTGTGACACCAATCTCCCCCCATCACCCCAAGGGTGTCCCCTCCTTTCCCCTGGCACTGTGTCCCCATCCCCCCAATCTCCGTGTCCCTTCCTTGTCCCCACATCTGTCTCCACGTGACCCCAAACTCTGTGTCCCCTGTTTCACCATATCCCCACGCTGTGGCACTGTGTCCCCATCCCCCCAATCTCCTTGTGTGTCCCCACATCTGTGTCCCCATCTCCCCAGACTCTCTCGGTGTCCCCTCTGTGTCCCTATGACCCCAAGCTCTGACAGTGTCCTCCTGTGGCACTGTGTCCCCACCCCCCAACCTCCGTGTCCCCACATCTGTGTCCCTGTGAACCCAAACTCTCAGTGTCCCCTCTGTTTCCCCATTTCCCCAGTCTGTGGCTCTGTGTCCCCATCACTCAGTTCTGGCACTGTCCCCTTTGTGCCCCCATCACCCCAAACTCTCACAAGAGCAGAGCAGAGGGGGACGATCGCCTCCCTGTCCCTGCTGCCACCCCTGTGCTGATGGAGCCCAGGATCCCATTTGCTTTCCGAGCTGCAGTCACACACTGCTGGCTCACGTTCAGCTTCTCATCCCTCGGGACCCCCAGGTCCTTCTGTGCAGGGCTGCTCTCAAGGATCTCCTTCCAGTTTCTATGGATGCCTGCCATTCCTCCGGCCCAAGTGCCAAACTCTGCCCTTGGCCGTGCTGAATCTCATCAGCTTCACCCTGCCCACCTTCCCAGCCTCTCGAGGTCCCTCTGAACGCCATCCCTTCCTTCCAGCCGCTCAGCTGGGTGCCGTCAGCAAACCTCCTTCCCATCATGCCCCAAACTGAAGCCAAAGCAGGAGGAAGTTTGCAAAACTGGCAGCAGAGGGGAAGAGCTTCAGCAGCGCCGCAGCACGGGATGGGAGGAAGCCATGCAGGTTTTGGGGCTTGGGGGGAAGCGAAGCAAACGTTCTCCGGCGTTCAAATTTTCAAAATAAGTCTTTATTCTACTTTTTTTTTTTTTTTTTTTTCTCGTTTCTTCTTTTTTAGTATAAAAAAAAAAACCAAAAATCCACGAGTTAAGTGCACCACAGTGAATACAGAGAGAGACAGAACGCGGATCTTCCTTTAACAGTCGGTCGATGGTCGAACACAACACAGAGGGACGCGATTTTACACCCAACCGAAACCTCCTGATAAAACAGATCTGAATGCTGAGCTTTGTTTTGTTTCTTTCTTTCTTTCTTTCTTTCTTCCGTAAAACAACAACAACAACAAAAAGGAAACATTGAGGATCCCTGAAATGTTTTTTATCGCCCTACTATGAGTCCATCGCACCCCCCGGCTGTTTTGCTGTGTGTGTTCCTATAGGGACCCACAGCCCAGACGCTGTGACACTGTGTGGGGATGGGGGGCAGCCCCTGTTTGACAACAGTGGGGTGGGGGTGGGGGGGCAGGAGTTGAAAAAGGGGGAAAAAATGAAAGGGGGGGGGGG